>NC_061115.1:103053921-103087710 GCF_002878395.1 Capsicum annuum | reverse complement strand
CGTTAATGTTGAATATTTGAGATATTTTGAATGATTTGACCTTTTGGTGTTAATGGAGTTATTTTGAACTCGAGTGTGAAAGAAATCCACAACGTGGTTGATTTTGATAGATGGGAAGCATGATGGCTCCCGATGTATATTTATATATTATTGAAATTTTTTTGTTGTGGATTGTCTTTGAAATGATCTAAGCTAAGTTCGGGAGAAATTTTTAGCACCGAGTGGGAGGTAGAAAGCGACCTTACTTCCCAAGAACTACATGCCCCCATAGAAGTGAGCCTGAGGCTAATTTATATAGTGATCACTAGTTTGTGTGGATTTGATATCAATAGTCCTACTCCGATGGCAAAGATAGGATGGCTCTCCCTAACGTGGGTTGTATGTTAGACTCCATGTAGCTCACATGGTTTATCTCGGTTATAGGATCTCCCAGCGTGTGTGTGTTTCCTTGTGTCTATGGTGAATGGTGAAGTGATTTGAAAGTGGAATTGTGAAAGTTATTTTTTTGAAAGATTTAAATGATATTTACATTATGAGAATTGATATTCTTGATGAACTAAAAGTGATTGACAAATTATATGATGACTCACATGTGTTATTGTACTTATTTCATCCTCTCATGATTATGATGATTTTCTTTGGGCTATGTGAGTCTTTCATACATCCCGCATATTTCTTATAAATATTTATGATGATGATGTTTATTCAACTGCATACACCCCCATATAGTCGTTTCCTTTCCATGGTACTGACCCATATCTTCGGATGTGGGCTATATTTTCTTAGAATGTAGGTTCAGGTGCACAGGTCCAGGTTTAACAGTGATTCTTTAGGCACGTTGTTCTACATCCTCTGTTGTGGTGAGTCCTCATGTTTCGAGGACATGATGTCTGATCTTGGTTTCACGGAATTATTTACATTTGATAACTGAGTATGAGTAAGTTGGGGCATGTCTCAATGGCTCGCTGGTTTTATTGATTTTCTTAGAGGCTTGTCAGACTAGTATAGATGTTGGGAGTTGACTAATAAGTGTATTTTGTTATCTTTCTAAAATTCTTTTATTCTTGGATGATGATTACTCTATTGATATTTGAGGGTTATTTATGGAAACCCCATTGATTTGTGTTGAACTGAATAAAAATAGCTCAAAGGTTTAGCTTGGGGCTACTCGTAGCCTCAAGCACCGTGTGACGCTCTGGGACCCATTTTTGGGACATTACAGGAAGTTATGGAAATCAAGTTATTGTTTTATTTTAAGTATAGGGTAGACCTTTTTTATCCAAGCTTGGCAGTCCACTTCTTTTTAATCTCCAAAATATTTCCTAATAGTATTTAATTCAACTTGAAGGGAAACTTAGCGTCTTGATAGAGTGCACTTTAAGAAAGCAAATTTCAAAAATAAAGGTAAGGTTACTGCGCTGATTCACCCCTTATTTTGTATAGGCCTTGATGGAGGATTTTATATATGTTGTTGTTAAGAACTCACGAGATGGTGATCGGAAGCCGTGAGTTCAATATCTTATATTTTGGTGAAGGATATTGGGTCTGTTTACATAATGTCTATAGGTGTTGTTGTTAGAGGCAGTGGGTAACCTTATAGAATGGTGAAGTGGAGTTGTATTAAAGTATAGAAGGAGGGTGTGGTGATACACCAAGTGTTTGAGGGGCTGAATAGTCTTACTGCCCGTCAAGTGTCTAGCTACTATTTTACAAGGGTTACATTGTGATTAGTTGCTAATATTAGCTCCTTTATGTGCTTATATTGTAAATTAACACCTTAAAGGAAGGAAGTCTAATTCATTGTAATAATTAGGTTGCACAACGAGGTATGTAAGGTTATTCTAGTTCATATTCTTTGGTATGGTGTCATATACTCGTGTACAAATAAAGTGAGCTTTGTAGATGATCTTTCATGTTAAAAGATACATTGTGATGGTGTACCAACCCCACTATAGTTAATCGACCTTTTATTTACTTCCCATGGTCTAAAAGTGTGTCAAAGTGACATGTTTCTCTTATATGAGTCAATAAGATCCAAGATTATACAAGTTAAAGAGTGTCACATATTGGATTACAATCTGTCCAAAATTACTTTAATTGATTGTATACTTCTTTTGGCTACATAGGTTCTTTTTTCGAATATCATTCCTATCGTGTTTGGGCATAAGGTGACTTTATAGAGTCTTTACCTATTTAGTGTATAGTTTATATGTCCTTATATGGGATATAAATTTGTTCCTAATTAGAATCTGCCCACGTGCTTCAATAGTACCTATTATCACGTACCCTTCTATTTGTTATTACCTAATAAGATTTTTATTATACAGTCCAAACCTCTTTAGTCGAGGAGTTACGTATCTCAACTTGATATGCATGAATTCCCTTATTTGAAACGTCTAAATTTCTACACTTGAATCTACCCCAATTGCTATATGCTAGGTAAGATCACTAGAAGCTGCCCCAACCCATATATGCTATGTAATGTCACTTGCTTACTAGTTATACACCTTACTAGCTTATTTTTTATAGGTTATCATCTTCTCACTTGTCACGTACCTTTTTGGCTTATTTATTAGTGAATATGTTTTATGCCCAGTGAGGCTCATGGTGTCATATAAGTTCGAAAGTATTACCCTTATTTCCTATATCATTGTTCTTGTCTCGACCGTATGCCTTCTTCTATTGGTTCATGGCTCTAAAGCTCAGTAATATTGTGACCACCAAAATAACAATCTAAAAGATTAAAGAAGTAATATAAAGTAAATATACTTATGTATGAGTGGTAGCTCAGGGGCGAGAGCCTAGCATGGGTCAATCTTAATTTATTGATTTATGGGTGGTATCCCAAGGGTGGAAGAAACACCTAGCATGGGTCGATCCTATTATCGAGTAGTTTCCCTGGGGTGAAAGGAAATCCTAGCATGGGTCAATCCTGATTTATTTATTGATAAGGAATGTATCCCAGGGGTATAATACCTAGAATGGGTCATCCTCTTTTACCTCTGATCAGCTGGTTATATGTATCACATGGCTTACAAATATTATCAAGCAAAGAAGAGTAAAGTAAAGAAAAGTATGTAATATACAGTCTTCCACAAGTGTAAGTAAAGGTGTTTATATATATTGACCCTGAGTTTCATTAATTTCTTATTTCACTTATGGTTATCTCATTCCTTACATATTTAGTACATTACTTCGTACTGACGTCCCTCACGGGGACCAACGTCCTATGTTGCAGGCACAGGTCTTTAGCGAGTAGATCTCCCCAATAAAACACAGGATACTCAATGGATGTTGGTGAGCTCCAAGTTTATTCGGGGCCTCGCCGAGTCTTTATCATATATATTTGTAAGGTTTTATAGCCATGGATACCATTAGAGTCTTTGTAGACATTGTAAAGCTGTCATATGTATTCATAGGTTCACATGTCATCTATATCGATTTGGCTAATTGGTTTGTATTATATCTATAGCCTTTTATCAATGATTCCATTTGTTTAGTGATTCATTTTCTTATCTAGTTTGTTTTTATAGTCTGTGTTGTTGTCCACCTCATCTAGTATGGGGTGTGACAAAAGTGGTATCAGAGCAGTTCATCCTAGGGAGTCTATAAAGCCATGTCTAGTAGAGCCTTACTTATAAATGTGTTGCGTGCCATATTTATAATTAGGGGGCTACTTGGACTTTCAGGAAATGTCACTTTCTTTCATAATCTAGATTGTGTGATAGAGCAATGTTAAGAAGACCATTGCCACTCCTATTATAATTTCTTATATTCATACTATGCCTACTATAGCTAAGGTCAATAGTGGCAAAAAACTTCAGTACCACTAATGTCCAAGAGGCAACGTACAATGAAGGGTCTAAGATATCAAAATTCAGATTAAGGTGAACCAATTTAGTTCAACCCTCACTGCCCATAATAGAGAACATCGTAAAGGTTTTTGTGTTACATGCGCATAAGGTTGTATTTGTACTATTTGTATTGCCTTGGTTTATTTGAGCAACATATAATAAGGTTATTAATATTTTTGTATAATAAATGGTTAGCTAGTCATAAAGATGGGTTGAAAATATTTCTTAGTGCACTTCTTAGAAGGATGTGAATGGTTCTTAGGTTTGAGATTTCCTTCATATGACTCCTTCAATATATGGGATTTAATACCACGAAGGACATTTAGTACTTCATTAGTAAGTATATAGGGTTTTAGAGTTACACATATTTTTAAAATAGAATTTGCTAAACTAGTTTTGTATTAGTTGAAAGAGGCTAGTAGCATGGTCTGAAAGGTGAACCTTTCAATGTGATAGCGCCTATACCCTAGTTAGAATATAAGGACCAAACACCTACTAGATATCATTCTCGATTTTATTAATTATCTTTTTATAAGGTATGTGTGCCCCAAATAGGTAACACTAACATGCAATCCCTTTTGTGATTAGAAAACTCTAGGATGAGTATTTCCAATTGTTCTATAGAAGAGTATATGTAAACTTGGTTCCTATGGTGAACTATGTTTTGGCTATAGAAGGTTAGTATACGACTACAACTTATGGTTGAAAAAGGAATATTGACTGGTTAGACCTATGTGGTAATTATCTAGACTATTTTTGCATATTACAATACATGAAGTAAGCCATTTTGGTTTAAAAGGGTATTTGTTAGACATGAAGCAGGTAAGAGTGACACCCAACTAACAATATGAATGCATGTTTGGATGCCTAGTCTTATTAAATGCAGGAATAGAGAGATGATCAGAAGATATACACTTGGACTAACCTAATGCATTTGTATTATCCTTATTAAAATAAGAGGTAGTTTGTTATGCATATGTATAGAGTTTTAATGACTTATCAAAATTGTCGTGAAGTATAAAGTACCTTTTTTTTCACTTGAGACCCTGATATGGAAATTCCCTTAATGCATAGCTTATCTAAATTTCTTGACTAAAGGTATTGGATTGCCATCACTTGTTGTGTACATACATATTATAGTTCCTATATTATATATACATATCCTATGATAATTCTCATTCTTTTATCACATGAATTAGTTATTCTTGGTTGCTGTAATACATATTTGAGCATGTTGAAGAAAGGTTTGGAGGAAAAATATTCTTGACTATATGTCTAATCACCGATAGAAAATCTTTTATCTACATCAAGTTATTCGAGCTCATGTTCTAAGTATGTCAAGGCTACCTTGTTATGAAAAATAGTTAGCATGGATAGAGACCTATCTAGTTAAGCCTGGAGTGAAAAACCTTCAGATGTTTTAGAATCATAATATAATTTTGCATGTACTTGACATTTGTGTGTGAGTTTCTGTAAATAAGAGTTTATGTGTTATAGTGCCTTTAAGTTTTATTTGTAATTTGTTTATTTGAACTTTTATATGGTACCAAACATTAATTGTAATGATATCCTAAGTCAGTAGAAAAGATAAGGTTGATCTTGACTTTCTACTCCTACAAATGAACTGTTAAGGATTTTTTTTCTATTATGGCCCCGAAACACTGATAAGGAGAATTCATAGGAGCTTAAAAGATAATATAGGGAAACTAATTGCATGTATTTTTAGTTAAGTAATAAACACGAGCAGAACTATCCCGCCAGTGATTTAGCACTAGCGGTAGTATGCTCAAAATTAATAGGGTAGAGTGAACCCATAAGATATCTCCTAGCTTCCAAAGAATCTGGTCTGTTACGCAATTATACATTCTACAAGTTCTATAGCTTGTTTGTTTATAGGTTGTATGTCTTTTGTGGATTATTTTCTCACTTACAATATATGTCATGGAATACTTGCATGTAGATGTTATCTACTTCATTGAACCCTCATTTATTGCTATATATGTTCATGGGAATTTATCGTATAGGTAATTATGCTAATTATTTATCACAGATCACTTGTCCGTATTTTTGTTGCATCATAGATTAACTTGACTGTGTGTTATAGGCATTGGAATTAGTTCTCATTAGTTAAAGTATCACCTATAACTTGCCTACATATTATACCTTTCATAGACCATTTTCCTATGTGCTACATTCCTCGTAGCCTACATGCTTTGTATAATTTGTTTTAGTCTAGTTATTCATGCTCTACTCCACTTACTCAATGTGATTTGCGTTTCATAGTTCACTTTCTTATCATGTTCATTCTTGTAGCCCATTTGTTTATATATTGGATAAATTGTCATAACCTAGACCTCTGGATTATGTGCTCATCTAGCCTAATATTTTATTTCACTTGCTCACATACTATAAGTCTTTCAATTCACTTGCCTATATGTTACAAGTCTCATAGTTCATTTTATCACATTTTTAACGGTTTATATGCTCATTTGCTACATGCTTTAATATTTTGCTTTTACATAAATCCCATATTTCTGTAACTTAATTGTCTATATGTCACAAGCTTATTAGGTTCATATATTTGTATGTTAAGTGCTCTTTTGAGTTGATCTGCGTGTGTGTCATAGATTCAATGCGACTTATCTACATAATATATTCCCCTCTATGCTTATTGATGTGAGTAGTAATGTAGTTAGATAATGCTTTCTCATATTAAGATATAATGAGAATGGTGTCTAGAATAGGGTATGCATACGAATGAATTCCAGTATGAAACTTACTCATAGGTGGGGTAGCTTAGTCTAATAGCCTAATCTAAGGTACGACTCAAAATGTTAGTTTTATGTTGATAACTATTGCTCTTAAGAGATTCTTCTATGAGATAAAATGTGGAATGAAAGGAAAGTTGAGCCTAATATGTTAAACTAAAAAGCCTATGATTCCATGTGTCCATTTTACAGAAATTTGTGGGAGATCCATTCTTCATTGTGCTCCCTTAACTATAGTAAATGACCCCACCTATCATGAAAACAAGTCCCCACAACCATTCATAATTGCTAAGGCAGGAAGTTAGGGACAAAAGTTTTACCTCTATTGAAGTATTGTGGAAAAACTAGGATATAGAATAAGCCACTTGGAAATAGAAGATGGTAGAAATTCTAAATCCCCTCCTCATTCCAAGCACCAATGAGAGGATCTTAGATCATATGCTCCCCTATATGATCCTAAGTTCTACTAGCATTTGTTCATTTGATATATCATTTACAAGTCATGTGTTCATGTATATTAAATTTCATAATTCTATGTTTTCTACTTGTTTATACAGGAAATGAGGAAATCACGCTATACTAAACTAGTTTTCATTAAGTTACATGGTCAGGAAAGGGGTTTTACTTATCATATTCTCATTTCATGAGTTATATATATTGATATGCCATGTGAGTTTTGTATACATTATTTTAGTTAGCCGACAAATTGAGTGTAGTCATTACAAAGGAAACTCTAGAAAAAAAAATTTTACGGGGAAAATTCTAGGGTTAGTCAAGTCATTAGCTATACCTCTCATTCGAGGACGAATGATCCAAAGGGGGAGATGATGTAACGCTCCGTACATCCCAAACATAGACCAACCTAGCATAGATAGAAGTATTTGAACTTGAGATAGGTATTTGAGCTTAAAGTTAAAGGTAAGTGTTAAGTTAAGTAGAGGGATCAATATTTTGGAAAAATTAAGAGAAAATAATTGAGGTGCTTGCTTGACTTAATTAAGCTAATAGGTGACTAGCAGGTGCATCACCTACTTATACTATTGGACTAAATTGAGGCCTATATTATTGGACATATTATAGGCCCAAATTAAGTAAAAGAAAAAAGGGAAAGATGAGCAGCCCAACACCTAATCTATTTAAGGCCCAAATGTCCAACCCAATACCTATTCTATTTAAGGCCCAATATGGTGTGATCCAATTAGAAATAAACCAAGCAGGTGCATCACCTACTTGAACTTTTTAAGCAGATTAAATATCCAAGTAGGTGCATCACCTACTTGAACTAATTTTGACCAATATGTGGCTGGAAATGAGCAAAAAAGAGGCGGTCAAGTGAAAGGATTGATAAGGTCCATTTAGTTTATTTTCTCTTCATTATTGCAAAAAAAAAAAATCAGATTATAATTAGCTCCCTCTCTTTTTTCTTTCAAGCCTAAAACAGCCGCCTCTTTTCTCTCCTAGGGTTCTTGAAGAAATCCTCCTTATTTCCAGCCAAGGAAAGTGAAAATAACTATGGTTTATATTTAATCATGTCATGGGAAGTTATGGAAATCAAGTTATTGTTTGAAGTATAGGGCAGACCTTTTTTCTCCAAGCTTGGCAGTCCACTTCTCTTTAATCTCCAAAATATTTCCCAATAGTATTTGATTCAACTTGAAGGGAAACTTAGCATCTTGATGGAGTGCACTTTAAGAAAGTAAATTTCAGAAATAAAGGTAAGGTTACTGCCCCGATTCACCCCTCATTTTGTATAGGCCTTGATGGAGGATTTTATACATGTTGTTGTTAAGAACTCATGGGACGGTAATCGGAAGCCGTGAGTTCAATATCTTATATTGTGTTGAAGGATTTTGGGACTGTTTACATGATGTCTATAGGTGTTGTTGTTGGAGGCAGTGGGTAACCTTATGGAATGGTGAAGTGGAGTTGTATTTAAGTATAGAAGGAGGGTGTGGTGATACACCAAGTGTTTGAGGGGCTGAATAGTCTTACTGCCCGTTAAGTGTTTAGCTACTATTTTACAAGGGTTACATTGTGATTAGTTGCTAATATTAGCTCCTTTATGTGCTTATATTGTATATTAAGACCTTTAAGGAAAGAAGTCTAATTAATTGTAATAATTAGGTTGCACAACAAGGTATGTAAGGTTATTCTAGTTCATATTCTTTGGCATGGTGTCATATACTCGTGTACCAATAAAGTGAGCTTCGTAGATGATCTTTCATGTTAAAAGATACATTGTGATGGTGTACCAACCCCACTATAGTTAATCGACCTTTTATTTACTTCCCATGGTCTAAAAGTGTGTCAAAGTGTCACATGTTTCTCTTATATGAGTCAATAAGATCTAAGATTATACAAGTTAAAGAGTGTCACATGTTGGATTTCAATCTATCCAAAATTGCTTTAATTGATTGTATACTTCACTTTGCTACGCATGTTCTTTTTTCAAATATCATTCCCATCGTGTTTAGGCATAAGGTGACCTTATAGTCTTTACCTATTTAGTGTATAGTTTATATGTCCTTATATGGGATATACATTTGTTCCTAATTAGAATCCACCCATGTGCTTCAATAGTACCTATTCTCACGTACCCTTCTATTTGTTATTACCTAATAAGTATTTATTGTACAGTCCAAACCTCTTTAGTCGAGGAGTTACGTATCTCAACTTGGTATGCATGAATTCCCTTATTTGAAACATCTAAATTTCTACACTTGAATCTGCCACAATTGCTATATACTAGGTAAGATCACTAGAATCTGACACAACCCATATATGCTATGTAATGTCACTTGCTTACTAGTTATATACACCTTACTAGCTTATTTGTTACAGGTTATCATCTCCTTGCTTGTCACATACCTTCTTGGCTTATTTATTAGTGAATATGTTTTATGCCCAGTGAGGCTCATGGTGTCATATAAGTTCCAAAGTATTACCCTTATTTCCTATATCATTATTCTTGTCTCGATCACATGCCTTATTTTATTGGTTCATGGATCTAAAGATCAATAATGTTATGACCACCAAAATAACAATCTAAGAGATTAAAGAAGTAATGTAAAGTTAATATACTTATGTATGAGTGGTAGCTCAGGGGCGAGATCCTAGCATGGGTTGATCTCAATTTATTGATTTATGGGCGGTATCCCAGGGGTGGAAGAAACACCTAGCATGGGTCGATCCCATTATCGGGTGGTATCCCACATCCCAGGGGTAAAAGGAAAGCCTAGCATGGATCAATCCTGATTTATGTATTGATGAGGAACGCATCCCAGGGGTATAATACCTAGCATGGGTCATCCTCTTTTACCAATGATCATCTGGTTATATACATCATATGGCTTACAAATATTATCAAGCAAAGAAGAGTAAAGTAAAGAAAAGCATGTAATATACAGTCTTCCACAAGTGTAAGTAAAGGTGGTTCGTTCATCCTTGTCTATATGCTTATATATATTGACCCCGAGTTTCATTAATTTCTTATTTCACTTATGGTTATCTCATTCCTTACATATTCAGTACATTACTTCGTACTGACGTCCCTTACGGGGACCAACATCCTATGTTGCAGGCACAGGTCTTTAGCGAGTAGATCTCCCCAATAGAACACAGTATACTCAGTGGCTGTTGGTGAGCTCCAAGTTGATTCAGGGCCTTGCCGAGTCTTTATCATATATATTTTGATGGTTTTACAGTCATGAATTCCATTAGAGGCTTTGTAGAAATTGTAAAGCAGTCATATATATTCATAGGTTCACATGTCATCTATATCGATTTGGCTAATTGGTTGGTATTATATCTATATAGATTTTTATCAGTGATTCCATTTGTTTAGTGAGTCATTTTCTTATCTAGTTTGTTTTTACAGTATGTGTCCCAATAGTTGTTGTCCACCTCATCTAGTATGGGGTGTGACAAAGCCTTTGTCCTTCCGTCCCAAGCCTTGTGGTGTTGTTTACACTTGATTTTCCACTTGTGTATCATCAAAATATCATCCACATCATTTCATGAAGCATCCTATAATATTAAGAACTATGTATTAGAGCTCAAAACAATAAAACATCACGAACGACTAACTAGAAACTCAAGCTAAGAACTAGTTTCACTCATTTAAATCTAAAACTTAGTCTTGACTCTTTGCTTGATTCAATTGCACTTTAAACATCATAAACATGTTTTTCCACATAATATTACACATTCAAACCATAAGGAACTCATCATACACATTAGAATCCAATGAGGCCAACTAGAATGACACCTAGCTCAAGCTAGTAACACTAGTTTTCTTGTCCAAACTCTAAGTAATAAATTTTAATCCAAACTTGATTGAAAACACCTTTAAACATTGTAATAACATACTTACATAATTAGATGCTCAATTATATCATTATTAAATCACAAAGCACACAAATTTCCCTCAAAGCAAGGCTAGATAAGCTAGGATAACAATACTAAATTGCATAAATACAGCCAACATCAGGATACAATGTCCAGAGATGGTTAGTAGTTGGAGTGCTAGCATGTAACTCAGGGATAGAGGAATAAAATAATGCCATCATTCAAAACCAATTCAAATAACTATATGAAATCATACACATACATACATATATATATATATATATCATGCCAGGATAGGGAATAAGGTTTAACATGAACTTTGAAAACCTTAACCTAGGTTGTGTAGCATAACCGTCATATAACAAGGCACCCATGGGCAATATTGGCCTAGCTCTCCCCTAGCTCGAAGGGCCCCAGTGCATGTAGCTACACAAACCAGAGAATATCCATATCGTTATATGCCTTTATGGGGACTCAAACCAACCAGCATTATCAAGGTGACTTAAGCACCCATGTATACAATATAGGTGACTCGAACCTCTCATTCATATAACCATTTGGGGGACTCAAACCTCTCGATCATATAAACACCCGCACCAGCTAGTGTTGTTTCCAGTGTTAGTCTTTTAGACCCCACTTTCACGGCCTGGCTTCACATTCCGCTTTAAAGCGTAATTAAAATATTCATTACACATACACAGTACTTACCAAAGGCATCTCATTGGTATCATCATACTAACCCCACTTGAAAGTGTATAACATGCCATAACCATTATTAATTGACTTAGGGACTCGAACCCATTGTTTAAACCAAGACATCAATTCAATTGAACATTTAGGGACTCAAACCCATTTAGCTAATTAAACCTCCAAGTTATGATTCAAATCAAGTTATGGAAAACAAAACCTTCATAAAACCACTTACCAATCATCAACAATCATAGGTCAGTTCCTTAGTTCAAAACACAATTTATATGTGACAAGATTCTTCTCATTGATATTTTCACAAATAGATTGAGGGCATACCATTGTCAAACCATTATTCAAGCCCAAAACCATCAAGTCTAGGGTTAACCATAACCCCTTGGTTTAAATCACAATTCCTGAGCACCCACATGTGCAAAGCCATTATCAAGCATGTATAGTCATAATTTAAGACTTGAGAAAACAATACTCAACATTATACATTCAAACCCTCAACTATGGTTTTTAAAATCACCATTAATGATTCATGAACAATGTTTAATACACATGATTTTTGTGAACTAGTGATGCAACCTGAACTGTGGACTTATCGTAATGGGCATCCCAAGTCCAACTAGGATCGGGGACCGCCCCCTTAGCCTAACCCAACCAACTTATACAACCTTAGATGAGCTGAATTTCGAGCATATAACAAAATTATTTAATGCTCTTATGAAGACTCTGGGATAGGGTCTCATTCATGACTAACCCAACCGAGTCTAACCACACCAAACAGACCATCCATTCCATACCAAACCATTTAGAAAGTATCAAACATAATATGATAATCAAACCCAAAATGTAATATGATGGAACAACCAATAATATCATCAAATGATGTCATCCCCAACACCTATGTTAATGCTAATGCCGACACCAATACCGATCCCGCATATACCAACCCCCAGAAGTACCACAAAGCCTCTATCCAAAAAAATACAAATATCTAGTTGGGACACGCCCCAACCAGGGACAAAACCAATATTCGAAAAGAAAGTAAAATGTCTATGAATTTTCAACATGAAATGATGCCTTCCGAAAGGATGGAAGTTCACCACTTCAGTCCAATAAGCTATCCTAAAAATCCTATTTGCCTTTGTAACAACCTTGTTAGATACACAATCTCTGAGCTGATGGCCCACTTTGCCACAGTTGAAGCACTTATCCCTTCCCTCCTCATAGAATCCCCAATGAGGACAACCACAAAACTGACAAGGAGGACACGAAGAAATAGACTGACCTTCGCTTGCCTGAGACTGGGCTCCCTGGGCCTGAGAATTATCACCACCATGATGAAGCCTATCACCTGACTGTTGGGGGTAAGGAGCACTAGCAGTAGAGAAGGAACCAAAACTCCCCTACTTTTTTTTCTGCCACTTCCCACTATTCGACCACCCTGAGTTGGGCACCTTCCTGATAAAAAAACCTGCCCCACTTACTCTTCCTGTCTCCATATTCTGCATGCCTTCCCTTGTCAACATATGAATAGTCAGCCTTGACATGTCCATATCATTCATGAGAAAAACAATTTTGCTCTCCAAAAATTAGATCTTTGTTCAGCCCAGAAGTGAACTTCCTCATTCTTGCCTTATATCAACCACCAAATTAGGAGCATACCTCGACAACTGATGGAAATTCAAAGCACACTAATTCAAAGACATTCTCTTTTGCCTAAGTTTTACAAACTCCTCCATCTTAGCTCCCCTCAACTCTTAAGGAAAGAACCGATCTATAAAGGCATTAGAAAAGGCTTCCCACAAACCATCCTCTTCTATATCACCCTTATCTTTTCCCTAGTCCACATACCACAAATAAGAAACCTCCTTGAGCTAATAAGTTACTAAGTTTACTCCTTCCAGATTAGTAGCCCTCATTACCCGAAAGATCTCCATCTCATCAAGAAACCCTCATAGGTCTTCCTCTACCTTCACTCTTGTAAAATTCAAAGGAATCATCTTTATAAACTATCCAAGACTAGCAGCCTTAGAAGACACAATGCTAGTCGTACCCCGCTAGACTATAGTAGCAACCAAATGGGCAATCGCATGCATAGACCGATAAAACTTCACATTCATCACATTGCCCTGAGGGACTTGAGGAGCAGTAGGAGAAATAAGATAAACTCTGGTAAAATTAGGAATAAGACTATGAGATCAAAGATGAACCTCGGGAGTAGAATGTGCTCCCTTAGTATCACTTCCAGATGGGGAAGAAGAATTTTCTTGTGTTCCAGATCTAGGAGGCATAATTTGAAAGATGAAAAAACAAGGATTATAGGAGATTTTAGGACTGACAAGTCAAGCTTGAGGAAAGAATACCAAGAAAATGAAACATTCCTAAATGTCTTCCAGCCTCTCCCTTATGCGTGTAGTGCGCTACACACCCCTAAAGAGACTCTATTCGACATGGCTTTGTGGACTCCCAATTGACCATGAACATAGGCTCTAATACCAACTTGATATAGCCCAAACTGGGGCCTTGTCTAATGGGCATCCAAAGTCTAACCAGGACTTAGAAGTGCCCCCTTAACCCAACCCAACCACTTTATACAACCTTAGATGAGCTGAATTTTGAGCTTATAACAAGATTGCGTAATGCCCTCATAAGACTCTAGTATAGAGTCGCAATCATGATCGACCCAACAGAGTCTAACAATGCCAAACACACCATTCATTCCATACCAAACCATTTAGAAAGTATCAAACATAATATGATAATCAAATCCAAAATGTAATACGATGGAACAACCAACAATATCGTTCAATGATGTCAGCCCCAACTCCAATGCCATTGCTAAGGCCGACACCAATACGATCACACCCATACTAACCCCCAAAAGTACCACAAAGCTTCTATCCAAAAGAATACAAATTCCGATTGGGACATGCCCCCAACAATGGACAAAACTAATATCCGAAAAAAGTAAAATATCTAAGAATATCCAATATGAAATGATGCCTTCCAAAAGGATGAAAGCTCACCACTTTAGTCCAATAATCTATCCTCAAATCAAGTACTATGAAGGAGAAGTTGAATTATCGATTCCTGCATAGCATGGGTATACAGCCACCAGTAGAAGGGTTAGTGGGTGAACACTAGCATGAAACTCAGGATAAGGATAAAGTAATTCAAGTTATCAAATCTAAGTGAAAACCATCCAATCCAAACAATCATACGCACACACACACACATATATATAAGTTCTAGGAAAAGGGACCGGGTTTAACATGCCATTTAAAAACTTTACTTGGGTTATGTAGCTTAGTTGTCCTACCACCCACGGGCCATATGGGTTCAACTCCTCCTGCTGAAAGGGTCCTAGTGCATGTAGCTGCACGACTAGGAAATATCCCTGGTATTACTAATACATCCCTCTAATTTAAATGTGACACTCACACGTGGCCATCGAGACCCCTCATATTCGCAGATATGAGTTTCTGATTTTGATCCCCCCAAGGCCCATACCTTCTACAACTTAGCTTACATTTCCTACCATTAATGACTAATTAAAACCATTAACAAACAATCCAATTATCCATTTATTAACCCAAGCTATTCAATAAACCATTGGTATCATCATGCCACCATACTTGCAGGCATTATCCATAGCCAAACCATTTAGATTAAAGGGACATTTAAGCGCCTTATCGTTAGCTATATTAAAGCTCTCGGAAGACTACCATGTTCTCCACAAGCATAACCAATTAGCCTTAAGCCTTTGTAAACCATTTAAAAACATTTAAGATTTTATGCAAAAGCCAAAAACAAGCAAGAGTTCTATTAAAATAAGTAAATGCAATGAACATATAAATATAAGCATTTTATCAAACACCTTGGCGATATAATATAACCAAAACCACATTCCATTATCCTTAAACCATTACCATGTAATTCAATTTTCCAAAACCATCATAAATGCATAGAAAACATAATTAAAACCATAGGAAATCATAACCAAGCATTTAACATTAAAAACCCTAAATCAATAGTTGAAAGCCATAATCATAAAAGAGAGAAATCATTAAATCAACCATGTAACCATGCCTTTAATTGAAATTACAATTAGGGAAGAGAATCATGCCTTAAACTAAGAAGATTGATGGAAAGAATTCTCCAAGACAAGCCCCAAAGTAATCCCTTAGTTGAAACCCTAGATCTTTGTCCCAAAAGCTCTTGAGAGAGTTATGATATGTTTAGGAAGAGTATCTAAGTGTTTAAGAATAAAATAATAGGGTAAATAACCTCCTAAGTATATTAGAAGTCGTGGGTCTTTATTAGGGTAAGTAGGGAAATGTCCAAAATACCCCCACTTAAATCCCATAAAAAAACTCGACACAGGGTTACAAATGACCCTCATACAAGTCGTAACCTCCCTTATGGTTGATGCCCACCTGATTGTAAACAAACGTCAACCATGGATCAAAACTGTCCAGTATATGACTTATCCACCCAAGTCGTAACCTCAATATATGATCTGTACCCATGATCTGTATCCCTGGTAGAATGTAATACTAGGAAGAATATTAAATATGTCCAACTCGCAAGTCACTTATATGACTCATACCCAGCCATACGATACTCACCCCTAAGTAATTCTATTTGTGTGAGCAAACCTATCCCACCAACTAACACTGGTCAGCTTAGATAGGACTTCACCATTTGTACCCCAGTATATGGCTCGTACCATAAGTCGTATTGGGTCTGAAGGACGAAATTCTAGGAACTTTTCTAAGTGTACAAACTTGGGATGCTTCAACTGGGAATGAGGGAAGAGTTATATGCCTGAGTTATGAAGATTCATGAAGAGATTTCAATCCTTAAGCCTCTAGATGACCACCTTGATGAAACCATAACCTAATATCATTGAGAGATTTTTAGAGTGTGTTTTAATGTTCTAAAATGTAGAATAAAATCTAGATAAGTGTTATAAAACATAGGATCTGAATGGCTTGGGTAGGAATTGTTCAAAATACCCTCAGCTTAAAAGCTATAAAAGGAATGCAGGAGGGTATGGTTAGACCCCTCAACTCATATCCATATCATACGAGTGGTACCCTCAACTTGTAACTTAATTAGAAAGTTGGACACCACATTCTGTCCATCATACGACTTCTTAGTCTAACTCGTACCATCACCATATCTCTAGTACCCTTCAATTCATACCCTAAGCAGAACATCAAAGTCAAGACACTGGACAACATATGGTTGGCTACTATACCACTCGTATCATGAATATACGACTCATATGGAGTATTCTCGTACCTTGAGTAGAACTTGGTTAACATCACACTGGCCAACATATGACTAGGGTCCTAAACCTGTATCCACCCATACAACTAGCATGGTGTGAGTCGTATGATGATCAGACGTCTCAAAACTTAAGAAATTTGCATGGGTCAAAGTTTGGGGTGTTTCAGTCTCCCCCACTTAGGATCATTCATTCTAGAATGATTGGATGAGGCAATATAAGCACGATTAAACCCAAAAATATCTCTACTCTTAACTTTAAGACAAAGAGAAACATGCAAAGAAATTCACAATCCACCATCAACAAAGATAGAAAACAAAGAGGTTAAGAGCAACACATACCTCAAGCTGAATTTTCAAAATCATAAATAAGAATGGATTCTTGGACTTCATGTCCTCAGTTTCCCAAGTAGATTTGTTGGACTTTTGGTTCTACCATAAAACCTTCACCGAAGCCAAGTCTTTCATTCGCAACCGACGAACTTGCTGATCCAAGATCTCCAATAGGACCTTCTCATAGGACAACGAATCTAAAATACCAATGTTATCCAAGGGAAAAACTAACGAAGGACACCCATGAATTTTTGCAACATAGACACGTGGAGTATCGGATAAATGCAACTCATGCTAGAGGGAAAATCCAACTTATATGCAATATTTCAGACTCTTCTCAAATTTTATAAGGTCCAACATATCGGGGACTGAGCTTCCCCTTCTTTCCAAACTACATTACTCTCTTCATGGGAGACACCTTTAAGATCACCCAACCTCAAATTCCAAATACCTTTACCTCACGTCTGTATAGGAATTTGGCAACTTTGGGTGGTCTTAAGCATATCCTGAATTACCTTTACCTTTTCCATAGCCTGGTGAACCAAATCTAGGCCAAATATCTCTGCTTCACCAACCTCGAACCACCCAATAGGAGATATACTCCTCCTACCATACAATGCCACAAATAGGGCCATACCAATGCTAGAATAGTAGCTATTTTTATAAGCAAATTCAATCAAAGGAAAATGGTTGAACCAACTACCACCATAACTGATTACACAAGATCGCAACATATCTTCCAAAGTATAAATAGTGCTTTCAACTTGCCCATCCTACTATGGGTAAAAGGTTATACTAAGAATCACTTTAGTCCCCAAACCACGATGGAACAAGCATAAAAAGTATGATGAAAATTGAGTGCCACAATAAAAAATAATTAAAAAAAGCACATCATGCTACTTTAAATCTTCCTAAAGGAAAAACTTTGCATAATACTCAGCAGAATAAGTAGTCCTCACTGATAAGAAATGAGTGGACTTAGTCATCCTAAACTATAATGAACCTATTTTATCCCTAGTCCTTCTTGAATACTGTGCATCTCAACATATGCAAAATGCCGAAGTTGAGAGTGGCTATTATAGAGGTGTGTAGTATAAAGAGGGTATGAAGAAAAGGTATGAATAAAAAATATGAGTAGGGTTAGGTGTGACAGACAAAGTGAAAAAAAAGTAAAAAAAAAAAAAGAACGAAAAAGGGTCAAAAATACCCAAACTATGTAAAATGGATCAAAAATACCCCTCGTTAGTTTATTGCCTTAAAAATGCCCCTTCATTAAATATTCGGCTAAAAAATACCCTTCCACTTAACAAAATTCCACCAAATATGCCACCTAGGTAAAAAAAACATATGGCTATGCCACATCACCATCCACATGTAAAATTTTATTTTTAATTATATGGCATTCATTTCTTCTTCAAGCTCTGATTTGCAGACCTTATTAATAAGTGAACAATCTTTTAAAGGTGTTCTGCTTTCCTTACAAAACCGCGAGGGACTATTAGTCAAAGAGCAAAATTGTAAACTTTCTCAAAGAAATTAGGATGATATCTTATGGTTAAAATAATAGAATCTAAGATGTCACATGTTTGCTAACCAACTCACAAGCCATCACAGAACAAATAAGCAATTTAAATAGATCATAAAATAAATCCAAAACTTGAAGCCAGCTACCAATCAGTTCTTGTGTATAATATCCTAATGAATAACAAGTGATTTATTTCTTACAGGAACAAATTCATCAATTATTTAATTGAAAGATGCGCATAAGTTGCAGGATATCTAGTTTGTTGAGCCTAAAAGATTGCTCTCAAACACAAAATGATCCTTCAACTGTTATTCTAAGTCCTTCTTTATTTCCTGAAACCATTTCTTTACCAAGACAGACAAAGCATGCCCATCTACAGATCTTTTCATTACAAATAACAACAAGAGAAAACTTGTTTCTCCCAGGGAATTACACAAAGATTTCAAGGCTCAAAAAAAATTACACGTGGATGGTGATATGGTATGGTCACTTGGCTTTTTTGTACCTTCGTGGCATGCTTGGCGGAATTCCGTTAAGGGGAACGGTATTTTTAGCCAAATATTTAATGGAGGGGTATTTTTTAGCCAAAAAACTAATGAGGGGTATTTTTGATCCATTTCAGATAGTTAAAGAGTATTTTTCACCCTTTTCCAAAAAATAAAGGAAAAAGAAATTTCAAAAGAAGAATAAAATGAATAAAAAAAATCACACCCAGCCTGAGTAAGTAGAAAAAGAATAAAAGGGTGAATTAGAGAAGAATAAATAAAATAGAATTGGTAAAAGAACAGACCCTGAAGAAATCATAGTGCCAAGAAGGCTAAGTCACTGAAAATCCTTAATTATACCATACTAGCCTAATAAAAATCCTACAGTGATCCTAACCAGATATGTTTGAAAATTTAGGTAAATAACATATGGGTAAGCCTATTGCATTCTATGTGCATCGAGTGGAATTTCTATGTGAGTGAGAGCATCTTTTGACAGTCTCATATTAATATGCCCGTCTAATTGAGTGATAGGGACTTCTTTGATGGTAAGGGTGCATGGGTTGTGTTGTTAGATTGCTAATCTGTCTGGGTCAGTGTACTCTGTATGAGTCTAGTTTTCTTATTGCTAATGTAATTCCATCACCTGATTCTTGTATGTCTCATTGTCATACCTAGTCAATACAGAGTTGAAGTTGAAAAGGATGGAACTAGGAAAGGGGTAACATATTTTAAGAAAATATTGAGTAGTCGACTGCCAATGGTATCTTAGGATCTTTCTGATTAAGCATAATTTATGTTTTTGTTTTATGTTTTGCCTGAGGATAAGCAGACATTATAAGTTGAGGGTTTTCATATGCTATGGAAACATAGCACATTCGATGCCTAAAATGGTGAAATTATGCAATAACTTAGGTTATTTCATTGAATATGATGCATGTTAATGTGTTTTACAGGGAAATTAGGTCAGAAGTGGTGTTGGACTAAAGGAGAGAAAAGAAGTTTTTAAGAAATTGAAGTATTGGTCAAGCTATGAGTCGTTAAGTCACATTACAACTATAGCTTGACTCGTCAGGACACCAGAGGCTAGAGTTGAGCAAAAGAGATAAATAATAGAAGACTACGAGTGGTAAAGGTCAGACTACAACTTGTAGTGTAAAGCTGTATTAAGAGTAGTGTGCCAAGTCCTGGAGGTTGATACTCCAGTAGTAACGAGTAAAGACAACGAGTCATAATGTCTAACTATGACTCATGGTGAGTAGTCCTAAGAAAAGCAGATTCAATTGTCCTAAAGGTGAAAAGCTATTGGAGTGACTACGATTAGTAGCATACGACTCATAGGGTGGAACTATGAGTTGTAACCACTGAAGCCTGAAGAGAGATATGACATCAGGAAATGAGTCATAACCAGACCTAACGACTCATTGCTAGAGGCGTGACCACTGCCGGCAAAGTTTTCCTATTTTGTTTTAACTAGGATTTTCTTATTATTTTGAGATACTATAAGTACCCTAGGGTTATTCCATTATTAGGTTACGTATTTTGAGACTTTTTTTGGGATATTTGACTTTATTATTTTGTCCTTGTTTTCTTGGTTTTGTATTTAATTGGAGATTTTGGATTTTACTCTTGTATTATTGTGCAATTAATTACATGTCTTCCTTATTGATTTTCATGGATTATTACATAAGCATGAGCGGCTGATTACTTTGACTAGGGTTATGAGAACCTTGGTGGATTAACTGCATAAGGAAAGTGGGAGATTCATTTATTTTGATATGGATACATGTATTAATTGTATCCCAAGCCACTGCAGAATCTTGGGAATTACATGTATTCGAGATCAACCTCATAAGGGAGTTTGAGATTACGAAAAGGAGGTTACAATAGTGATTCGAGGCTATGAACCCTTGTCTAAACAACTTGATACTCAAAAAGGTGATAGTTTTATCGGGGTCAAGGACAAGGGATAGTAAGGCAACACCTTGAGACTCAAAAGTTGAAGGGTGAGATTTACCAATGCGTTCATAAGACGGTTAATAATACATAGCTTTTCAAACTTTGCATGTAGAGCAGTGGGATAGGTGAGTTGAACACGAGAATCTTACGGAGTTAGAAGCCAGGGGAACACAGTCCTAGTGTGTAACTTCTATTGCTTACAATCTCTAGCACTCAAGTTCGGTTACTAGTTACTATTGACTTCAAAATCCCCCAGTTACTTTTCTGCACTCCTTGTGATTTCATCAAGTTCAAGACATAATGCAACACATTCCTTGTAGGTTCGAACCCAACCCAATTAGGTTACTATATTTGGAATCGATCACAACACACTTCTTTGGAGGTTAGTTTTGGGCGACATCAATACCATAGTGTCTAATATCTGAAGTCTCTAACCAACATATAGGAGATCAACAATGCCTACCATACAATGCCTTGAAAGGTGCCATCTACCTACTCAAAAGAGATCTAGATAGGTATGAAGTGGGTTATTCACCAATCCACAATGACCCAAATGATGTCAAAGCCATGAGAAGTATGTGGTAACATACTTACAAAGTCAAGAGTGATTTGCTCCTACTTCCACTTAGGAATGGTAATCTCTAAAGCAAACTACCCGATCTCTGATGCTTGATCTTCACTTGCAGATAACACAAGCAACGAGCTACAAAGTCTACCATGTCCTTCTTAATAACACCCACTAGTAATGTTGCTTTATTCCACAATGCATCTTAGTTACCCCTGGATAGATAGAATATTTGGAACAATGCGCCTACTCCAAAATCAGTCTCTCCCTTCCACCAACTCTAGGAACAAAACCTCAAACTCCTATCCCTAAAACACTATCCGAATTGAGAGATGACCCCTTATTCTTTCCACTTAACATCGTATCTTGAGTCACTTTCAAACTATCATCATTAAATTGATGAGCTCAAAGCTGCTCCATCAATGAAGATCTACCATCAACAAAGGCTAAAATATGTCTGGGTGTTGAAATATCAATTGTAACTATCTAGTTAGATAAAGAATGAACCTCCAAGGCTCAAGGCCACACCTAGGTCAAGAGATGAGCTAAACTCCCCCATACTAGTTAACTTTTAGCTAAAGGCATCCATAACCACATTAGCATTACCTAAATGATAAAGAATAGTGAGATCATAGTACTTAAGCAACTCAAGCCAACTCCATTATCTCATATTAAGATCTTGTTGGTTGAAAAAGTACTAAAGGCTATGATGATCTAAAAAAATTTCACAAAGAACTCCATACAAGTAATGTCGCCACAAATTTAACACAACACCACAGATGCCAACTCTAAATTACAGGTAGGGTAATTTTTCTTATGAGGCTTCAACTAATGAGAGGCATAAGAAATCACCTAACCCTTCTACATCAACACCACACCAAAACAATACTAGAAGCATCACAAAACACACTAAAGCCCATGCCTTCCTTGGGCAAAGTCAAAATAGAGGTCGAAGTGAACAACTTCTTAAGCTTTTGGAATATCTTCTAACACGCATCCAACCACTAAAATGACATTATTTTTTGAGTCAACTTTGTCAAAAGAGATACAATAGATGAGAAAACCTCTACAAAATGCCAATAGTAACACACCAAACTAAGGAAACCCAAATCTTGATAGGAGAAGTACGTCTAGCCCAATCACGAATTGTTGTAATCTTGTCCGGATCAACAATAATACCATCCTTGGTCCCCATATGACCCAAGAAAGAGATTTCACACAATCAAAACCTACACTTAAAAATCTTGTCATACAACTTCTCATCACGCAATCTTTGAGGTACAATTCTTAAATATTTCATATGAACAACCTCATTCTTGGAGTAAACAAAGAAACATCTATAAATACAATCACAATAGGCTGGAGATACGATTAAAATAATTTATTTATCAACTCTAAGAATGTTGCGGGGGCATCGATCAACCCAAAAGATTCAACTAAGAACTCATAATGATTGAATCAAGTTCAAAAAGTCATCTTCAGAACATCCAAAGATCTAATCTTCAACCAGTGATACCCGAATCTCAAATCATTCTTGGAGAACACCAAAGCACCCTGAAGATGGTCAAAAAGATTATCGTTGCAAGAAAGTGGAAACTTGTTCTTAATAGTCACCTTGTTCAACTATCAATAATTGATTCACATATGCATAAAACTATCCTTTTTCTTTACAAATAAGATAGAAGCATCCCAAGGATGTACACTAGGTATAACAAATTCCTTACTCAATAAATCCTTCAACTGCTCATACAATTTCTTCAACTTAGTCGAGGCCATCCAAAAAGAAGGGATGTAAATGAGCTTGGAGCTTAAATCAACATCAATATCAAAATTAATATCATGATTTAGAGGCATAATAGGATAATCCATAGGAAACACATCTCTGAACTCGCGAACAACCTAAATAGAATTCATAGGAGGCAACATTAGTATCATAGATATGAGAAAAATAAGACAAACACCCTTTCCTCACCATGCGATGAGCACATAGAAAAGATATTAATACCTTTAAACCCGAATCAAGAATACTCTTCCAAGCTAACCTTGGCACACCCAGCATAGCTAAGGTCTCTATCTTGTCATAACAATCCAAAAAGCATGATAGGGAACTAACCAATCCATACCCAAAATAATATCAAAATCAATCATATCTAGGATAATCAACCCTACCTACCCAATTCTCACAACCCACAAAGTAACCGCAATCTTACCTAATCTACCACTAAAGAATTTCCTACCGGGGTAAAAATAAAAAAAGGCATAGCAAGGGGCTCACAAGAAATATCAAAACCAGAAGCAAAATATGTAGACACATGAAGAACCCAGGGTCAAATAAATTGAAGCAACTTTGTAGAAAAATGAGATAATATCTATAGTAACAATATCAGAGGCCTCTACCTTGGGTCTAGAAGTTATAGCCTAGCACAAACCATATCTGCTTCCAAACTGAGTAACCCCGCAACTACCTCTACAAGTTCCCATACCTCTATTTCTAGCACCTCTAGTACCGCTACTACTCTTCTACCATTTTTTGAATCATCTCTCACTATAGAAAGTAGAGTAGGGAGAATTTAAAGCTGAAACCCCTGCTAAGTGGGTCCATACACACGTAAGGGATCCTTGGCCAATTGGACAAGCTCATCACATACAAATCTCCTCTATGGCCTAACTCAATCTAAAGGTGCCCAAACAAACTAGGATGACTACCCTATCCCAAAGAACTAAATTAAAACCTCTACTAGCATGACCTGATGCCGGGCTATCTGGAGCCACAAAACCTAAAGGTCTACCACCTGATCCCTAAAAAGTGTCCTGAATTAGACTACCATGATAAATCTCTTCTATAGGAGGTGTACCTCTAAACTCTCCCTAATAATACACAATTTTGGTGCCTTCCTAAATATTCTAAGTAAGTAACTCAATCAACTTGTCATGCTCAATAAAACTCTAAGAAAATCTCCTAATACAACCATATCAATAGTAGCCAACTGATAAGGACCCTCTAATTCTTTCACAAACTTATGAATTCTCTTTTCTCTAACTCAATTGAAATGCTAGCAACTGAATACTTAGATAAAGCATGGAAACGAGCCTCATACTTAATAATAGATATATAACCGTTCTTCAAATGATCAAACTCATCATGTATTTGAACTCTCATACTATACAATACAAACCTCTCTATGAAGTACTTAGAAAACTAGGCCTAAGTCATAGTAGGAAAATCCAAAGGCGTACAACTAGATAAAGTCCTTTACCAATCCATAGCTATATCCATAAACTTATAGTTCATATAACTAACTCCATAAAACTCAAAGGATTCAAGATTATATAACTTATCCTAATAGTCAATCAAAAACTCATAGGTGTCCTCACCAATCTCTCAAGTAGACTTAAAGGAGCCAAATGGATAAAACTTTCAAACCTTTTCTGATCATCAAAAGACATCACTATGCCTTAACCAACTAGAGGAATAATAAGTCTTGCATGCACTAAATCTATAGGAAAATATTGATATATATAGAGAGAAACACCACTTGATATTTGAGGAAAACCAAGTACACTTAATGGAATACCCTTCAAGTGACTCAAAAGGCAAATTAATAAATCTAAAGCACTGGGTATCAACTAAACTTTGTCAAACTTGAGATGGCCCTATACCCCTTGTCATACAATTATCTCTAATATATATAAACTCAAGCTCAAGGGAGACACCCCTAGCAAATCCTATAGTTATGGTAGCTCCTCGTGCCCGTCCTCTACCTCTAGGTCAACTATGACCCTTGCCTTATCCTTAAACTGCCTCCCATATTAGGGCCAATTTATCATCCCTAGCATCTATGGACCTAACCCTCATCATCTATGCAGAAATAATTAGAATATAAGTTTAAAATATTGGGTATGAACAACTATATGACAAGAAACTAAATTAGAGAAATTTTTCAAAAAGATATCTTATATCTTCACAAAGATAGATACAAACATCTATGTGCTGATCTATTCTACTATACATCCTACTCTTATACTTATGAGATTGGTGAACCTGGCTATGCTATCAATTTGTCATGACCTAGAAACCCATGTCATGATGACACTTATCACGACCCAAAATTGATAAGTAAGTTGGAATCCTAAACAAAAATAAAGTAACAAATCAAGTAAAGACAGGTTAAGCGATACTTCTAGAGCGATGTTAAGCCAATACAAGTTTAATTATAGCAAAAGTCCAAAACAACTAACATAAATCCTACAATCTAACGACATAAGTGCAGTGCATCAAGACAACCAACCAAATTCTAAAAAGTAAAAAATCTATCTTTGAGTCATAATTAAAGACAAATAAATATAGATAAGGCCTGGACTATTCCTGAACTCTAGAGTGCACCAGTAACTTGAAAGACCAGAATCTCGGCACAAAGATCAGCCGTAAAGTGAGGTACTCAAGCTAGGATTTACATCGAAAATGTATTGTAGGAGTGAGTAAAGTATACTTGTACTCAATAGGTATCATAGGCCGACTGAGCAAAGTAGAAAATAAGATAAGTAAAGAAAATTCTATGAGTACACAACTTGTAAGTAGAAAATTTCCCAAACGATATCTCATATCATCTCAACTAATAGTTCTAATATATATATATATATATATAACATCAAAAAGATTAAACATAAAAAAAAGTATAGGTAGAATCTAAATACATGAAAATAACATGTAAAAACAACATATGATGTGCAAAAAACAACGTAATGCAATGAATGATAAAGTGAATAGTTGAAAATCATCGCATGACTTTTGGTATATACCTATCGAACCTCAATGCTACAAAATAGAACCCGTGGGTGGGTTCGCAACTCATTTTTCAAATTTCCACCAATCTCATGCACATGTCTTAATCTACCCATTCGGCACATCCCTCCATCTAGGTATTTTCAAAAGTGTCTCATTTTCTTTCAAAAATTAATGTTTTCCAATGGTAGTGATATCTCATGAATGCGTATATATCCAGTGGGGAAATAATTCTTACTATCATATAGTAAAAATATATTCGATCAATTCAATACATATATAAGTAAGCTCAAAATCAATTCAATATGTCAATAATTTATTTTATCAGTTCTAGTTGGGCACCATTGAAATAAATATGCATATAAGACATCATTAAGATTATATCAACCAATACTTAGTCATAGTTTCTCATGATAAAGCCAAACAGAGCTTAATAAAACCTATAATATCTATTTAAGCCTCCACATAGATGTCACATTAAGAAATAAGGTAGCCAAATGCACAAATAAATCCAATAATATCAAGTAAAGCCCTCTCTTAGGAAACATGCAATGTATAATATCATATATCAACAACAACAAAAAAAAGCCCCTACACTAGCATCACAAATAGATAATAGCTCAAAAATAACATTCCATACTTATTTTCTCCAACCTATAGCATGCTTTACTTATTCATTAACTTTTCAGCCTAGTCTGAAGAAAGTTAAGCCATAACTTTACTTGAAATAATGGAATCCAAACCTAAGTCTTTCAACACATATTTCTCCTTTTGAACGGCCGTACAATAAACTATACTATTCAACTATAGCACCTAAGCATTAAAATAAATCTAGTGATACCC
This sequence comes from Capsicum annuum, assembly GCF_002878395.1. Classification (NCBI taxonomy): domain Eukaryota; kingdom Viridiplantae; phylum Streptophyta; class Magnoliopsida; order Solanales; family Solanaceae; genus Capsicum; species Capsicum annuum. The sequence continues at coordinate 103,060,257 of NC_061115.1, read as the reverse complement.
ATATCTCCATATTTAACCTAGGACTAAAATGGATTCAAAAAATAAGTTCAAACATAAAAAAGGTAAAACTAAAATTTTATTTTAGCAATACATTCCCGAAGGTTAAAGGAATATATAGTTAAAAATCCATGAAAAATAAGTTAAAAATGAGGTCCAAATCGAAGAAAAACCATTTTTAAGCTTTACAGGCAAAATCCAGAAAATCTCAATTTGAAATCATAATTAAGAGTGTTTTTGATGTTATGATCAAGGTAAAATAATGAACATAAGATTTTTGAGCTTATCTAAGATCAAATAATGAAAAAATCCTCAAAAAATATCCAAACCCAAAGATCAAAGGTCCAACAATGGTGAAGAATTACAAAATGGGGTTTGTATAAAGGTTGGCTGCTTTAGCGGCTAAATGACCGCTAAAGCAACCCTCTGGTGCTTTTGCAGCTTCAACTTTAATGACCTATTGGATCTTAAGTATCATACTATTTAGTGACCAACTGAATGATCAAGTGGCTACGCCAGCTAATGCTTAGCACCAATAACTTAGCAAGAAGGCTAAGTTTCTGATCGGACCCTCGAGACCTCCTTAAGGCATATTTCACTAGTTTGTCAAATGTAGCATCGAAAGTCAAATAAAAGGCTCTAAAACCAAACCAACCCCATTACTAATCCATATATAATATTTTGGATCTAATGAAACTGTCGATATTTTTATATCAAACTCAAAATAACAATGTAGATTGAAGTCAACTATGGAACTTTTAAGGCTCCAAAATAACTCAAATTCTCCTTAAACTCTCCCAAAAGTATTTGGAACCATTCAAACCATACCCACACTCCAAAATCAATATTTAGAAATTATGGAATAGGAAAAAAATGGTAAAATCACATAAAAAGAAAGAATTTCACACTTCAAATCATTTTAAGAAGATAATTAACCCTATCGATACTCCATAAACCTAGTGGGTGAAAACAAGAGGAAATCTGAGGTAAGAAGCATAAATAACCTTTAAATATACCAGTCTTAAATAAATTTCCAATCCCAGATCCATAATTAAAGTATACATCGATCTTGAACCAGAACTAGTGGATAATAATAAGAGGCCAAACACTAGGCTTAAACCAAAAATAGTGGATAGTAATAAGAGGCCAAATGATCTATGTGCAACTGCTAGAAATCCTACACCAAAACAAAGTACAATTTCTAGAATTCCTAATAACAGCCATAATCAATACCAAAACACCTAAACCATAGTTATAAATTGATGCTGAATCAAACTGAAACTCATAAGTAACAACTCATAACAGTAATAGATGATCTCATTAGAAGCAAACCATAACCATAAACTGATGCCAAATTCATACCAGAATTCATAATAATAGAAATGAAGCATACTTCAAACTTAAACTAAAACTTAAATATATAAATATAACATGGAATAGCTAGTGGAAGTCTAGGGGTCACAAACCTATCATCAGTCCCTTTGTCTAATTTAATCTCCAATTGTTAGACCCACTAAGGCCTAACATTTCCCATTTTTAGAGCATGAAAGAGTGTTCAAGGGTTAGTTTCTAACCTGTCATAGGAAATAATCTAATCAGGCAAGTATTATCTTAAGTCAATGAAACACTCTAGGTTTTAGCCCTTGGAAATTTCTTGAGCTTTGAGTTCACTGTCCTAGTAACAACTTACTATACTATTCATATGGTGTGGGTACGGGTCAGGTGACCCTAGTCTTTAGGTGACTAGTGTATGGTGGTTGGTTTGCGATCTTGGTAACGACTTGGTGGTATGGGTAGTCAGAGGTTGTGATGGGTCATTTGGTCGATCCTTCATCAAATTAGAAACTTAGTTACTTGACTTAGCTCTGACTATGAGTGGATCACTAAGAGACATGAGGATCGGTTGTGGATGGTAAGTTTGAGTCGTATATTGTCTAGTGTCCAATCCCTTTAGGTTCTGTCTGGGTTACGACTAGACCATATGAGTCATATAGACTGGTAATGATTAGGGATATGGTGTCGTATAGTAGATAGGGTATGGGTTTCTAACTCATTATATTGGTGACTACTCGAGGGTACGAGTCATATATTATGGTCACGATTCACGAGGGTCAACTCATAACCACCTGCAACATTTTTACAGTTTTAAGTTAGGGGAATTATAGACATTTTTCCTTTTAGGTCCCTTTGAGGCCACAACTTAAAACACTTTTTGTGACTTCATTAACCTATTACTCTCAATCAAGCATTCTTAAAATCTTACTCAAACTCTCTTTCAATAAAAAGGCTAGGGCTTCATCAAGATAATCAATTAAGGCTTTCAAAGGTGGTTTATTTCCGTCTTCCTTAGTATCTAAGGGATGTGACTCTTCCCTCATTGTTATTTTACTTAAGGAATATGTTTTAATATGTCATTTTCATAGTGTGGTTAAGGTTTTAAAATAAAGGTTGGGGGTTTTGGTTGTTCATGATGAATATCGTTTCTCATGGTTTAATTATTGCTTTCCTTGTTTTAATTTTTGTTTTGCATATGTGGGTGCATGGTAATGGTGATTTAATTGAGGGGTCATGGTTGAGCTCCAAATTGGATAATTTTGGTTTTGATAATGGAATGCCCTCAGCCTATTTGTGAAATTGTCAATGAGAATGATTTTATCACATACTTTAACTATTCTTGGAGCTCTTCCATTGCATGAACGGTAAATAGAACATGAAATGGTTTTGGTTAGTTTCATATGGTTTTGGAAAGGCCTTGGTGGACATGGTTTGATTGTAAATAGTTTTGGTTAATTGGAAATGATAGAGTCTAATTCGATTTAATGGTTTAAATGGCATAAGGTAACAGTCTTGCAAGCTCTAATTTTGGTATGATGATACCATTGGTTAATGCCTAATTAAAAGACTTCTTGGTAAATTATTGGAAATATGTAAATGGTTTTAATATGGGCTTAAAGGGGGTTGAGTAGCAAAGCTACAAAAGGTAGGGGTTTCGAGGGGGCCAACACTGGAAACTCATATTTGTCGATGTGAGGGTGGTCTTGGTGACTATATGCATGATGTTACACTTATATTTTAAGGGATGTACTAGTCATCCCAGGTTTTTTTTCTTCGGTCGTGCGGCTAACATGTACTGGGTCCTTTTCAGTAGGGGGAGATGAATCCATATTTCCGGTGGGTGGTTTTAGGATGACAAAGCTACACAACCTAGGTTAAAGATTTAAATGCATGCTAAACCTTGTTCCCTATCCTGGCATGATATATATATATATGTACACATTATGTGTGATTGCATATGGTTATTTGATTTGGTTTTGAATAATAGCATTATTTTATCTTATCCCTGAGTTACATGCTAACGTTACCCTGCTAGTCCTCTTTCGGTGTTGTATCCTCATGTGATGCAGAAACTGGCCATACTACCATTCCTCCTACTCAGTGATTTGGATTAGGGGTTAGCTTTGAGTCAGATTAAAGTGGGGAGCTTCCATACCTCGGAAGAGTCCGTTTCATGCTATGGACTTCTTTTCATTTTTGTCATTTCACTGGATTTGGTTTTGGCTATTGTCGGGGGTATTTCCTGATTAGATATTTTGTGATTCTAGTTAGAGGCTTTGTCAAACTACTATGGTCCTGAGCGGTGTTAATATTAGTGTCAGTCTTGGTATTGATATTGCCATTAGGTTTAGAAATGGTTGGTAAATTAGTTGTGGATTTCGACTTTGGTTTTAAGTTTACTACCATGTCTTTAAATTTATATTGCCTTATCTTGTTAGATATTTAAAATTCATCCAACATGGAGTGTAGGGTGGTTATGGTTGGGTATTGGGGGTGGTCTCCAATCTGATCAGACTTGAGATACCCGACACGACTATGCCCTGGTTTGAATCGTGTCAGTCAACCCCAACCCAAGGTTACCTAAGGCAACTATCATGAATCCAATTAAGCCTAAAACAGCTTCATATCAAATATTCTATCTAAAAAGATGCAGTGAGGCCTACTGTAGGGTTCCCATAACCCAACCTAAGGCGGAACCTACCCAAATCTAGTTTAACGCCTTCCAATCCCATCCCAAGGTACTATGAGCACTAACTCTAGTTCTAAAGGATGATAATGCACTATACTCATGGGGGAATAGGCGCAGATTCTACAAAAAAAGGGCCCTAGCTGACTGAATAAAGTAAGAAAATGCTAAAAGAATAGCTCGATCATAAATACTCATCCTAAAGCTAACACAATACTACACTAATATGATAATTATGTGTAATATAAAAAAGGGTAAGCCTAGCCTATCTGGACACCACTGAACGCTCGTAAAATCCACTTTTCCAGAGTTTTCTCCTACTGAGAAGCCTTCGAGAGTTGCCATACTATTAAAAATAATGATCTACACATCAAGAAAAGAAATTTTATATCTATATTACATATAAATGCTCTGAATTAGTAATGGAACTAAAAATCTCACATGGGGTATGCCTGTGAAATAACAAAATTAAAACTGTCACAACACCCCTATTTAGGTCAAGTATTATTTACCACTTAAATATAGCTAATTCAATCTCAAAAAACACTAAATTAGTCCCAAAAGAATTGGGAGAAATAACAAATTAAATGACTCAATTAAGTAGAAGTGAAGAGATTACTCAGGAGGTAACAATGCTAAAATGCTTGCAATCACTTCCCTAAGCCAAAACTAACTTCAATTATAAATTTACCACAATATTTCAATCTCACACTAGTCTACAATGGTTCTTATAAACTTAGAGTAAATGCTGGAAAGAGAAGAAAGAACTATTTATAACATACCATTGATGGCCATTTTAGCGATTAAATGACTGCTAAAGAAGTCACCACTAAACCACCTAATATTCCCTAAAGAGACTATGCCTTGGCTATACAAGCTATTCTAAAGAGGCCCAGAGCCGCTAAAGTGGTTGTACTAGATAATTTAGTACCAAACAAATTCAATAAGTCCCAACGGACTCCGATCAGGTGCTCAGGATTGGTTCAGAATTCCGCGCTCATAAATAAACTATTCTACCCTACCAAATTTGATATTTTGGACTCAATGGCACTATTAAATTATATATCTAAGGTTGTTTCAATAAAAGTAGGCCTCAAATCTAAGGGGACATTTAGCCAAAATCCACCCAATAGCTCAAAAAGAGTTTAAAAGATTCAAGACCCGAACAAAGGATTTTCTAGCCTAAAATTGATATTCTAGAGTTAATAAAATTGTCAAAAATGGCATCTGAGGCTGTTTACTTGAGGTTTTGTCCTAAGGCTCATTCCTTGACCTTAAAAGCTTCAAAATAGGAAAATGACTCTAAAAATCAAACAAACTATCATGGTAAGTGAAATGACATTCCCAGTAAGTCATAAATGATGTGGAGCAGCTGTAGGAAAGCTTTAAATGCAGAAAAGTATGAAGATAAAGAAGATGACCTGGAGGGTCATTACATCTTCTTGCAATGTTTGTTGGTATATTAGTATTTAATGCATTACTGCTTCATTGTATGTATTGTATTTGTTAGTATTTGTAATCTAATTTGTTACTCCCTCCGTTCACTTTTACTTTTCACATTTGACTTGGCATACCCATTAAGAAAATAATTATCTATGGCTATTTTACCATACTACCCTTATTCATTTATTTTTAGAGTATTATGTTTTGAAAATGGTTTAGAGAATAAGCAGTTAATGCTAAGGGTAAAACATAAAAAATTCTTTTGTCTTTTCTTGATATATCAAAAGTGATAAGTAAAAATGGAAATCCACTTCAGAAATAAGTGACAAGTAAAAGTGAATGGAGAGAGTAGTAGTTTCTTGATTTCCAAATGTTGTATTTTTTCAAAGTCTGTATAATTGAATTACACTTTCATTTATAGTGTACTTGTAAAAAACCAAGGAAACAAATAAAAATAAAATAATCAAAAGAACCTACTAAAATTGAAACCTAAAAACAGACTTTATGTTGATTTGATTTGATTTATATATTTAATGAATTGATATAATTAATTTAATAATTTTTTAATGAAAAATCAAACCAACCCAACCTATATATGTACACTCCTCGTGGTAGACCATGGTTTTTTTAATACAACATAGAGTATGGTTGTTCATCCAACTAAATATGACATTACCCCCGTGGTAAGTGTTCTCATTTCTCAATGCAAGATCTAATTCTATTCTTTACTTAGTATTATTGTAATCTTAAAGGACCTTCATGCACCAGTTATATTCTCTAAATTCAATATTCTTTGGATCGATTATTGGTTAAAATAAAAATTAAACCAATTTAATCAATTTTCAAATTAGTAAAATCAAATCAAATATAAATAT
>NC_061115.1:103046184-103050921 GCF_002878395.1 Capsicum annuum | reverse complement strand
ATGTCAGCACTCACAGAGAAATCCACTACCACAGCATCGCTAATATGCTTTCTAAGCATGGAGACATGGAATATTGGATGAACAAAGGACAACTCGGAAGGCAACTCGACCTCATAAGCTACCTTACCAACATGACTAAGAATTTTGTAAGGACCAACATAACGGGGACTAAGCATCCCCTTCTTTCCAAATCTCTTCACTCCTCTCATGGGTGAAATTTTCAGATACACTAGGTCACCAATTTCAAACTCAAGGTCTCTCCTTCTAACACCTGCATATGACTTCTGATGACTCTACATAGTTTTCAACCATTCCCTAATCAACTTAACTTTTTAAATAGCCTCGAATACTGAATCAGGACCAATCACAACCGCTTCACCCACCTCGAACAAACCTATGGGTGATCTACACTTCCTCCCATACAAGGCTTCAAACGGAGCCATGCTAATACTAGAGTGAAAGAGGTTATTATAAGCAAATTCTATCAATAGTAAGTGATCATCCCAACTTGCCTTAAAGTCAAGTGCACAAGCTCTCAACATATCCTCTAAGGTCTGGATGGTCTGCTCAACCTGACCATCGATCTGCGGATGAAAAGCAGAAGTCAAAAGCAGTTGGATACCAAGAACCTTCTGAAAAGCTTTTCAAAATTATGAAGTGAACTGAGTACCTCTATCCAAAATGATAGACAAGGGAACTCTATGCAGTCTGACTAGCTCTCGGATATACAATCTAGCATAATCCTCAGTGGTATATGAAGTATGAATAGGCAAGAAATCAGCAGACTTAGTCAACCTATCAACTACAACCCAAATGGAATCATGATGGTGTTGGGAAGGAGGTAAACCAATCACGAAGTCCATATTTATCTCTTCCCATTTCCAGGTGGGATTACTAAACTCTTGCATCATACCACCAGGTCTTTGGAGTTCAACCTTAACCTGTTGGCATATTGCACACTTAGCTATAAACGTTATTATATCTTTCTTCATGCCACTCCACCAATAGATTTTTCACAAGTCTCGGTACATCTTGGTGGCACCAGGATGAGTAGAATATCATGCCCCATGCGCTTCAGCTATAATCCTCTATCTCAGATTATCAACATTCGGGACACACAATATACCCTATAATCTCAACACACCATCTCCCCTTGGGTGAAAACCTCTACTTTTTGATCCTTGACTGACTCTTTCAGTCTGACCAAACTAGCATCTAATTATTGCTTTTCCTTCACTTCCTAAACCAAGAAGGATTCGGAACTACTCTGAACCCCTATACTACCTTCAACAGAGTTAAACAACCTAACCCCCAATCTAGCCAAACGATGTACATCACGACCCAACTCTTTCTTACCTTCTACCACATCAAAACACTACCCATGGACACTCTACTTAGGGCATCCACCACAACATTGGCCTTGCCTAGATGGTACAACACACTCATATCATAGTCTTTTAACAATTCTAACCATCGTCTCTGCCTAAGATTCAATTCTCTCTGGGTAAACACATACTGCAGACTCTTATGATTAATAACATCAACATGGACACCATACAAATAGTGTCTCTAGATTTTCAAAGCAAACACAACAACAGGCAACTCAAGGTCATAGGTAGGGTAATTCTTCTCATGGGGTTTCAACTGTCTAGAAGCATAAGCTATCACTTACCCTTCTGCATCAATATGCAACCCAACCCAACTCTTGAAGCATCACAGTACACCACAAAACCATCAACACCATCAGGCAAAGTCAAAACAGGGGCTGAAGTGAATCGAGTCTTCAACTCCTGAAAACTCTTCTCACAAGATTCGAACCACAAGAATTTCACTTTTTTTTGGGTCAACCGAGTCATAGGAGACTCTATAGAGGAGAAACCCTCAACAAAATGGTGGTAATAACCATCTAAACCCAAGAAACTTCAAATATCAGTCGGAGAAATAGGTCTAGGACAATTTCTAATAGCTTTAGTCTTTTGGGGATCAACTCTAATACCCTCGGAAGAAATGATATGACCCAGAAAAGCAACTGACCTTAGCCAAAACTCACACTTAATGAACTTGGCAAATAACTTATAATCTCTCAGGGTTTGCAAGATAGTTCAGAGATGATCAAAAGGTTCATCCTCACTACGAGAGTACACCAATATATCATCGATGAACACTATGACAAACATATCCAGATATGGTTTGAACACTCGATTCATAAGGTCCATGAAAGCTGCTGGGGCATCAGTTAACCTAAAAGACATAACAAGAAACTCAAAATGGCCATAACAAGTTCAGAAAGTGGTTTTGGGGATGTCATACTCCCTAACTTTGAGTTGATGATAGCTGGAACAAAGGTCTATCTTTGAGAAATAACCTACACCTTGCAATTGGTCAAACAAATCATCTATTCTCGGAAGAGGATACTTATTTTTTACGGTGACTTTATTCAGTTGGAAGTAATCAATGCACATACACAAAGAGCCATCTTTCTTTCTCATAAACAACACAGGAGCACCCCAAGAAAAAACACTGGGCCTTATGAAACCCTTATGTAGTAGGTCTTTGAGTTGCTCTTTCAACTCCTTAAGTTCTACAGGGGCCATATGATAAGGAGGAATAGAAATGGGTTGAGTATCAGGAAGAAGATTAATCTTGAACTCTATCTCTCCATCAGGAGGTATCCCTAGGAGATCATCCGAAAAGACATCAGAAAACTCATTGATGACGTTAACAGACCAAAAGTTGGAGTCTCAGACTTAGTGTCTTTGACTCTAACCAAATGTTAAATACACCCCTTGGAAAGAAGCTTTCTAGCTTTGAGGTAAGAGATAAAATGACTCTTGGGTGACACAGAATTTCCAAACCACTCATTATTTCTTCTCGCTCGACATGGAGGCATATTTCTGAAAGAGGAGAGCACAAATCAATAGCAGAGAGAGACATTTTAAGCACGATAGACTTCTGAAAGAAAGAATCACACTTTTTCCTAAAACGTCTTGTAGCCTCTTGCTTATAGATATGGCGTGCTACACACTGATGATCAAGACTCTACTTAATACGGCTTGTCAGACTCCCTAGACACCTTAAAACCTTAGGCTCTGATACCAAGTTTGTAACTCCCCAAAAAATAGGTCCCGAAGCATCACATTGTGCTTGAGGCTACGAGTAGCCCCAAGCTAACCCTTTGAACCATTTTCATTCAGTTCAATACAAATCAACGGGGTTTCCATAAATAACCCTCAAATATCAACAGAGTAATCATCATCCAAGAATAAAAGAATTTCAGAAAGATAACAAAATACGACTTATTAGTCAACTCCCAACATCTATACTAGTCTGACAAGCCTCTAAGAAAATCAATAAAACCAGTGAGCCATTGAGACATGCCCCAACTGACTCATACTCAGTTATCAAATGTAAATAATTTCGTGAGACCAACATCAGACATCATGTCCTTGGAATATGAGGACTCACCACAATAGAGGATGTAGAATAGCGTGCCCAAAGATCACCGTCGAACCTGAAACTGAGCACCAGAACCTACATTCTAAGAAAATACAGCCCACATCCGAAGATGTAGGTCAGTACCATGAAAAGGAACCGAGTATATGGGGGTGTATGCAGTTTTATAAACATAATCATCATAAATATTTATAAGAAATATGCAGGATGTATAAAAGACTAGCCCGAAGAAAATCATCATAATCATGAGAGGATGAAATAAGTACAATAACACATGTGAGTCATCATATAATTTGTCAATCACTTTCAGTTCATCAAGAATATCAATTCTCATAATGTAAATATTATTTAAATCTTTCGAAAGAATAACTTTCACAATTCCACTTTTAAATCACTTCACCATTCACCATAAACACAAGGAAACACACACACGCTGGGAGATCCTATAACCGACATAAACCATGTGAGCTACATGGAGTCCAATGTAGAACCCACGTTTGGGAGAGCCGTCCTATACTTGTCATCGGAGTAGGACTCTCGATATCAAATCCACATAAACTAGTGATCACTATATAAATCAGCCTCAGGCTCACTCCTATGGGGGCACGTAGTTCTAGAGAAGTAAGGTCGCTTTATACCTCACACTTGGTGCTAAAGACTTCTCCCGGACTTAGCTCAGATCATTTCAAAGACAATCCATTACAAAATAATTTCAGTAATATATAAATATACATCGGGAGCCATCATGCTTTCCATCTATCAAAATCAACCACGTTGTAGATTTCTTTCACACTCGAGTTCAAAACAACTCCATTAAGACCAAAAGGTCAAATCATTCATACTATCTCAAATATTTAACATCAACGGGCTTATAACACACACTTTCTCAAAAAAACATAATTTTCAATGGGGATTCACGACCCAAATATCAAAATCATGATAAATATCGTTCAAGATTCATGCTTTATATCTCCACACATTTAAATTCATCTTTCAAAATCATAAACATTAAGATTTCATAATAATCATCATAAGATATGGGTTCATGCGTCAAAATCGTAAAAAAAATCAAATAAAAATCATGCCTTTGTAAAGAAAATTACTTTTGGGCACAAGAACAAAAGAGAGTTCTTGTTGAAAAACCCCACATACCTTGAATGATGAACTTTAGATCGAAACTCATTTTTGAGATGTTAATCATGACTTTGAATGATGGTTCTTGGAGTTCTTGAACTAGGAACTTGGAATCTTGAATAAATTTGCAGAATTAATGGTGAACTTTGG
>NC_061115.1:103020708-103046084 GCF_002878395.1 Capsicum annuum | reverse complement strand
GGAATCTTGAATAAATTTGCAGAATTAATGGTGAACTTTGGAGGTTCTTGAGGTTCTTGAACTAGGAACTTGGAATCTTGAATAAATTTGCAGAATTAATGGTTAACTTTGGAGGTTCTTGAAGTTGGATGTAGGAGCTTAGGGTTTTCTTTTTGAGGGAATTTGATGAAATATAACATATAATGCTTCTAATAGGATTTAATATAGGATTTGGATGGATTTTGGGTGGGGGAATGACCAAAACGCCCCTAAAAATCAAATAATTCTCGAATCTGTTGGATTAAACCAATTTTATTATAAAGAGGACTCTCATATCTTTCCATTGATATATAGTATCTCACTCAGATCATTGTGTACGAGGAGTTATGATTGTTTGAATTTGACCCAAAAATTCGCTTTTGATAGGCTGAAGTAGATCAACCATAACTTTTTGCTCCGATAGATAAATTGGATGAAACCAATTTCATTGATAAGAGGACTCGCAGAGATTTTTGTTGATATATAGTAGATTACCCAGATCATTATGTACAAGGAGTTATGATGGTTTAAAGTTGGAGCAAAAATACGCCAGGCTTCAGTACTTTTTCCTGCACGTTTTATTGTTTACTACTATTCACGGTTCGATCGAAATGTTCATAACTAGTCGCTCGAGTGTCTGTTTTTGATGATCCACATATCGTTGGAAAGCTTATTCAATACTCTATGTAATGGTGGGTCAAAATCTAAGACATTTCACACGAAAAAAAAATTATAATTCATTCTAGAAGATAGAACCCAACACATTTACGCACAAATTTCAATGAAAAATTTTCTGGGGTATTACATGCTCATACTCAGATACAATCCTACTGGGTCTACCAAGACTAACATTAGATGAAGTAACCAAATAACTCGTACTCACTGATACAACTTATATCACTAAGTCATTTTCATTCCAAAAAACAAATCCAACCCGCCAACTAACACCGGCCATACAACTAACCCATACCACTCATATCCCAGTGTACGAGTCGTTTCCCCTAGTCGTATCCTATCCAGAGACCAAAAATCCAAGAAATTTTCCATTGGCCAGAAACCTAGAGTGTTTCAGTTAGAGTCCCAACAAATTATGGCCTAACATTATGAGTAAGACATTGGGTTTATTTCTTAATGTAATATATTGATGATAATGACGACTAAGACAAAATAATGTACTTTCATGAAAAGTCATAAAATACACCATATTAATTTGTTTCATCCATTAATGTATATGTGGTTACAATACATAATAAGTCCAGAAGAAGACAAGTGATTTTATATATGTGGACGTGAAGGAACAAAATTATGATAATCATTATTATGGTAAAAATAAAGAACATTATGAATTGATAAATGGTTCTTCAAAAGTGAAGGTAATGTTTACCATCAATTTAATATAAAAGGTATATATTGGAATGTTGTTGTAATGCGACCTAATGTGATTGATGTTATAAATTCTCCATCACAGGAATATAAAGTTGTGGTATATTTAATCTTTAAAAATGATGTTGAGGTATATATGTCATAACCCAAACCAGGGCCTATCCAGGACGGGTACCTCAAGTCCCACGTGGACAGAAGATCACCCCTTTATCTAGCCTAACCAGCACAACAACCATAAGTTTCAGAAGAATTCCAAACACATAACAACATAATATAAGCTAAGAATTATATTAACTAATGAGATGTCTAAACCAATAACTGGTAACCGAAAAAACATCTGTCACCCAACCAATCCACCAAAACAACACACCCAAGTCCGTAGTAATCCAACAAAGCCTCTATAAATTCAAAGTCAGTAAAATATAGGGACATGCCCCCGATAGTAGCCAAAACAATGTCTAAACAAAGTCTTAGACATAGAATACAAAGACCATGAAATGAAGCCTTCCGAAATATGAAAGCTCAATACTTCAATGTCTACTCACAAACTAACTCGAGCACCTAATCACTGCAGAGGAAAAGTAAAAGAAGTTCAGGTACCTGCATCACATGGGATACAACATCCAGAGATGGTTAGTGATTGGAGATCTAGCATGTAACTCAGGAAAAGAGGAATAAGATAATTCCATTATTCAAAACAAGTCAAATAATTGTATGCAATCATATACATACATATATATTATGCCGGAATAGGGAACAAGGTTTAACATGTATTTAAAAACCTTAACTTGAGCAGTGTAGCATAACTGTCATATAATAAGGCATCCACAGTCTATATGGGCCCAGCTCTCCCTGATACAAGATAAGACTAGGAATTCACGAAATGGACACACAAGAGGCAAAAATTAGCAAGCAAAAACAACACAAAAAAAGGGGATGAAGAAGAAGATTGCATAAACGTAAAGATAGATAGAAAGACCCTTACTTCTACCAAGTGATTAACAAAATATGGTGTATCAAACCATCAATCGCACCTCACCAATAGGAGCTCAAACCTTTCTCTTAGGTGGACCAAGGGAATTCACACTGCTCAAAACCCACCTTTCTTGCCAATTTATCAACACAAGTGGAATCCATCAATTGTGCTAACCCTAATTCGGTTTCTCTCTCTTAAGGAGAAGGAGAATACTGCAAGCTAACACTAATATTACAATTTAAAAATTCACTCAATTCATTATGTCAAAACTAAAGAAAACTAAGAGCTAAGGTGCCTATTTATAGTTATTACAAACAAGGACAAAACTACCCTTAATGAATGGTGTTCCTTTGGAGTGTAAAAAGGGAGTCTTAAAAGAAAATAATAGCCCTAAAATAGGGTGCCTCTTGAGTCTCAAATCATAGTTTGCAAAGTCTATTTTGCCCTTCAAGTGAGGCGCCTCTCGAGTGTTATGGTTCCCTTCTTCTCCTTCCACTTGACAAGGCTTTAAAATACTTTAAACACTTGCCGATTCTGAAGTTTGAACCTTTGAGAATGCCTTGTACAATTTTGTGCACCTCATGCTTGTATCATCCTCTCCATCTTGAAGGGAATTTATCCTTAAATTCAGATCCTACAAAATCAACGAGAGAAGAAAAATAAGCACACAATCCTCTTGGTAGGAGGGTTAGCATTAGTGCCAAATTATATGAACACACTAAGGGGGCACACTCTTAGAATAAAGCCAACAATCCTTTGTAATAATCATTAAACACTTACTATAAGAAACACAAAGGACATGACCAAGATATGCATCAAAGAGAGGAAAGTGCTACCCAAAATTATCACATATTTCAACACTCCAAGGCTGTTCACATTTGAAATACAACCATGAGTCCTTTGTGTGAAATGAGAAGCTTAGCATGAATGGCATAAAGGAGGTGGTTTTGGCAATTATAAAGAGATAAGGAAACTACAATGGTCTTAACGGCTTTACTATACCCAAAAGGTAAGACTACCTTTGGCTTAGGAACCATAAGATACATTTGTTTCATTACCTCTACATAGGACCTCATCAAATATGGTTCCACTATTAATCCTAAGGTCTACCTCACCCACAAATCACTATCATTCAAACAAGCAAATCAGCCACCAAACTTCCTACCTCTACACAATACAAATTCAGAATTAACATGCTTATCATCATAGCTAAAGAGGTAGTATAAAAAGGAATCAGGTGTGAAGACATCATGCCGAAGAGGTACACTTTTAAAATACAACCAATAATCCTTTGTTCTTACCATGAAATATATAGTATGATCATTACAAAGGATAGGTATAAGACAAACATCAAAGGAAAATAAGCACAAGCCGAAACAATCCCTTTTTCTCCCTACTAGTACACCGGGATCAAATGGGTAAAATGGCCAAGGGACTAAACCGAAGCATTTGTTCTTAAGGGAAGACTAGCCCACAAGGATAAGGACCTACGGCTTAGTAGGCTTCCCTTAACAATATACACCTCATCATCCTCAATCTCTCCATACACATGATCACCAAGAACATAATTAATAGCAAGGTTCTCACCACATAAGATATTCAAGAGACCATATTCATCAAGATCAACATTATATACATTAAAACTAACTTGATGCTCATCAAGCACATCATACATGAACTCAAGTAATGGGCTATATTCGTGAGTAAATTGATCATCATTCACATCCTCACTAGTTGGTTGCAACTCACATACCAACATAGACTCGCCTCGGTTTTCACAAGGGTCAACTAGTGTGTGAATACTCTTGTCACTTAGTAAAACCTTATTCAAGTCATGAGTGCTAGCACTAGATGGTCACAAACCATTCTTACAAAAAGAATCAGTTTTGTCATCTTTAGGATCAAATAGTGCTTGCAAACTTACATCAAGAATTTGGTCTTCATGCAATCTAACAATACCAAGAGTATCACAAAGGGAAGACTCATGCGATTCTCCTCCAAGCAAACCATCAACTACATCCATTTGGCTACTACTAGCCACATCACGACATTCTAAGTTTATAAGAGTGTAGGAGATAGCATTGTTACCTTTTAGCTCACATGAGGTATGGCCTTCACCTAGGTTTGGATCATGGAAGCCTATTTGTTCCTTTGGGAAGCTCTCATTACAAGGGAGTTTGTCAAGAATTCTTCCTTACATCACCTCTTTGTCATTTTTCCCAAATTTGAAATTCATAGCCAAGAGGTCCATTTGATCAACAACCATGTGTTCTTGAGAAACTCTTCTTGAATCCTCCGATGGAAGTATATTATCTTGAACCTGCACACAAGGAGAATTGACACTAGGCAAAATTTTAGTATCTTGGTTAGTGGTGATTCGGCTTAGATGGCATGCTTCAATCATCAATTGGCGTAGACTTTCAAGGTGTCGATGGAAATTTTCAAAAGAATCCGAGGTAGTATAAATACTGTAACTATCTAGAGTCGGTGATGTTGTTCCTTCCATTGTCAAGGTAGCTAAAAAGAGCAAGAAAACAATAAAGGTAAAAACCTACAAAACGAACAAATAAGTTAGTTCAAATAACCTTACACACTCACACTCGGATCTCACCTCACACTTGGTCTAACAAGTGTTAAATACTTGGCAATACTTGGTAAGTGAATTGAGTGGTTAATATGCCTTGGTCCGGAATCAATTTTGGTTTGATAAGACTCAAATAAAATGATGCATGGACTTGAACCAACAAACTACTATGACTTAAAAATAAGAAAAGCACACAAAAAGCGAAGACACGAACAAAACGGACTCAAGACTAATTATCAACCTAGTAGGTACTTACTAGTTTGCTAGTTAGTGATAGAATCAACACAAAAGCAACTAGAAACAACAAATAGAAACTTCGAGATCTAATTTAGAACTCAATTTGGTTGTTCATAAAGTGATGATGTGGCAACTTGTGGTTGGACATCACTTTTCAAAATTTTAAATTCCAAATCTCTTCTTTCGGCCAAACACTCCTTTAGGGAAGAAGTATTTCAGTTTTAGGGGGAAAATGAAGGTTTAAAGCCTTTTTTGGAGCTTCAAATGAATTCAAAATGGATTGGTCCCCTCAAGTGTCTTTTCAATTGTACTTGTTTGTCCCCTTATCCCCACTTTCTTTTTGGAAGACTTAGAATGTGCTAGGGAATATTCTTGTACAAACACTTAGTAAACTCTCTTTCTTCTCCCTTTTTGGATCAAACAAGATACTTGAATATTCTTCTTCAACAAGATTTGAAGATGGTGGATGAACAAGATGAATATTCAAGAGTTGACCAAGGTTTGACCACAAGGCAAATGAACCCTAAATTCAATTTTTCTTTTAGAGCTAGATTCCCTTTGCCAAGACAAGCTCAAATATAAACAAACAAGGCACAAATCATCCTCAATACCACAAGTCACATGTTACCCTCTTCACAAAAGCTTCAAAATGCCACAAAAATGGTGGATCTTAGCTCAAACACAACCAAATCTTGTTTCAAACTTAGATCGAGACACTTTAAGTTATAGAGAACAAGAATCTAACACTTGAAACCAACAAAACACACACAAAAAAAGTAGATCTAAGATCTAAAAATCTATCAAAACACAAAAATGGGTTAACAATTTTTTTTGTGAGATTTTTAATTTTTTACACTCTTTTTTGTTGATTTTCTTCAAGGTAATCAATAATCCAAGACTTAGGGATATAGCAACAACCCAAAAACGTAGCTTTGATACCAAAGACATCAATTTGATTCAACATTTAGGGACTCAAACCAATTTAGCAATAAAAACAAATTTATGGCCAATAAGGCTTTCATAAAATCATTTACCAACCACTTACATTATTATGTAAATTTATGTTAAAACTTTTGATTTAGTAAATTGGGATTTGAAATTATGATGCCTACATGTTGTTTAGAATTATGTGTATAGATTATGATCCCCAAGTGTTTGATAGATTGGTCATGTCAATTAAAGGTGAAAATCATGACATGCTAGCATATGTGCAAACTTATATCTCACAAGTATTTAATGAAATATCGCTTTGAATGAATTATGATCGAGTGTGCATCATTATTCTTTTCAAGTTCATGTTATGTATTGCTTTTATGCTATCAGGTCCTGGGGGTATTCAATACCCAAAAATCTAGTTGTTTACCTAGAACAACAGTAGTTGCAGAGTACTATCATTAGTGTCACGAATAGTAGTACTCAGTAATCAGTCACGGTTTAAGTTCAGTAATCAGTTCAAAAACACAGTAAACTCAATCAGTTAACAGAAATTAGTAGTATTCCATCAGTTAGCGAAAATCAGTAACCTCAGTTTAGTTAAGTTAGATAGCATGATCAGTAGCAGTTCCGTACAGCCTAACACAGTTAGGAATTCATTCAATGTCTATTCAACTGGGAGTAGGATTCAGCACCAAGTGAACCTAAGGATGGGGACTCACCTGCCAGTAGAAGGTGTGATTCTTAGAAGTAGTCCTTGTGTTCCAGAACTATGTAGCCAGCGTAGGTTGAGACATCAACCTTCCTGTTGAGGGTTGATGAGGTGTTCTAGCTGCCAGTTGAGGGTACCACCGTTCTCATTTAGATCACCTGCCAGATGAGGGTGACTTAGCACTTAACTTTACCCATGGCATGGTTCTAACACCCTTCCAATTGGGGTTACAGGTTGGACCCCAAATCAGTTCAGGGAAGGGGCATGTCAGTTAGATGATTACCTCTCACAGTTTTAGTTGTAGTTTCAGACTCAGTATAGAACTCAATTCAGTTCTACAGAATCAGGACTGTCAGACACTGTCACTTAACTCAATAAGAAACTCAGCTTAGTTCAATAGAATCAGGAATGTCTGAAACAACCACTTAGTTATCATTACTGCAGTATCAGTAAATACAGATGTCACAACTCGGTATCCAGTATTGACATAATATCAGTTATAGTTTATGTATTCATGCATGTACTTTTATTTAGTTATATTTATGCTACTAAGTCAGTTATTTTTTCATGCATATGAACCCATGCATATCAGCCTACCTCACTTAGCATACTAGTACATCCAAAGTACTGACACATACCTTTCTTTTGCACTATGATGTCTTATATCATAGGTTTAGATACACGGGCTCTTGACCCCACTTAAAAGCCCATCTATCAGTAGCAGACTTAGTTTAAGTCCTCATAGTTTAAGGACAAAGTAATGTACCATTTTATCATTTTAGTATTTCAGTATTTTACTATACAGTAGTCGGAGTTAGTTGGGGGCTTGTCTCATCAGCTCTATATTCATACAGTGAGAGGCTTTTAGACTAGAGTATTTTAGACAGATGTTTCAGTTTTCAGATTTTAGTATTCAATATTTACTTTAATTATGAACCTTACGGCAATTTTTAGCCTATTTTTTGCATTTATTTTAGATATATATTATCAGTGCAATGTTGTTATTACTCAGTGCTCATAGCAGGTACTAGTCATGGGTTAGTTTGTGGTCCTTCAGGGTCATTAGCACCGTGTAGCATCCGAGGTACAGACTTGGGGTGTTACAAATTTGGTATCAGAGACTAAGGTTCTACAGAGTCCTAGGAAGTCTGAAAACTGCATCTAGTAGAGTCTCATACATGGGTGTGTAGCGTGCCATACTTATGGACAAGAGACTACAAGATGTATTAGGAAAACTTTCCCTTCTTTTCGTATTCATATCATGCGAATAAGCATGAGCTTAAGTTGAACTCCCAGTCTAATCTAAGTTTTCCTTTTGTTATAGAATATGCCTCTAAAAAGGACTAAAGGAAGAGGTACAGGAGACCAGCCAGTATCTCACCCCATCCAACCAGATTTCCTGGATGAGCATGTCTCCTTTGCTGAATTCAGGGCCACTTTCACCACCCTAGAAAATTCTGTTATATCTCAAAATGAATGACCAGCTGTTTTTCAGGCCAACCCAGTGGCCAATACTGCTGGATCCAGGATTTGAGACTTTACCCGAATGAATCTCCAGTATTTACAAGGTCTAAGTCAGATGAGCACCCACAAGAATGCCTTGATCAGGTGTAGAAAGTTATAGATATATGGGGGTGATGACTAGTAAGAGTGCAGAGCTGGCCACATATCATTTGCAGGATGTGGCTCACTCATGGTTCAAGCAGTGAAAGGCAGAAAGGGCTGTAGATGTAGGGCCCGTGGAATAGAAGGAGTTTGCCACTGCTTTTCTTGATAGGTTCTTCCCACTAGAGTTGAGGTAAGCTAAGGTTCTAGAGTTCATTAATCTAAAGCAGGGAAATATGATAGTGAAAGAGTATTCTCTTAAGTTTACTCAGTTAGCTAGATATTCTCCTCATGTGGAGGCAGATAGCAGATCTAAGATGAGTAAGTTTGTATTAGGAGTGTCTAACATTATGGTCAAGGAGTGTAGGACCGCAATGTTGTTTATGAAGATAGACATATCTAGTATTATGGTCCATGCTCAGCAGATAGAGAAGGCTAAGAATATTGAGAAGGAGAGGGATAATAAAAGAGCAAGGACAGGTAGCTTTATCTTCCCTCAGCCTAAATTAGAGGGTGGGAATCACTTTCAGTTCTGCCCAAAATCCTCAGTTCCAGCTCTATCCTCAGCCAGTACTGCAGCACCAAAATTTAGGGATGGCCCTAAAGGCAGGGCTCTAGGCCCTAAGCCTTAGGGTAATGTTAGCAGTGCTCGAACAAACCTTTTTTGCCAAAAATATCGCAGAAACCATCAAGGTATTTGTAGAGCTAGCAGTGATGTATGTTTTGGATGTGGAAAGTCATGCCACGGGGTCAAATATTATCCTCAGTCAGGTTACCAAGGTCAGTATAATTGTCCCCCAGCTCAGTCTGGTCGCCTGAATCAGTAGGGTGTTGCTTCCAGTGCCACCAGTGGACAATGCCCAAATAAACTCTATGCACTTTAGTACCAATAGGATTAGGAAAATTCTTATGATGTGGTCATTGGTACGTTATAGATTTATCATTTACATATTTATGCTTTGCTAGATCCAGGATCTTCTTTCCTTTATAACTCCTTATCTAGCCATTGACTTCAAAGTCAGTCCCAAAATTTTAGCAAAGCCTTTCTTAGTTTCTACCCCAATGGGTAAGTCTATCATAGCCTAGCAGGTATATAAGAACTGTCCAGTTATGGTATATCAAAAAGTTACCTTAGATGACTTAGTAGAATTAGAGATGACAAATTTTGATGTCATTCTCAGCATGGATTGGCTTCATTCATGCTATACTTCAGTTGACTGCAAAAACCAAATTATCAGATTTTTATTTTCGAATGAACCTATCCTAGAGTGGAGGGGTAGTACTTTAGCACTTAAGGTCAGCTTATTTCCAACCTTAAGGCAAGGAAAATAATATCTAACGTATGTGTCTATCATCTTATCCGAGTTCAGGACTCTAGTTCAGATACCCCAAATCTTGAATCTGTGTCAGTAGCATGTGAATTCCCAGATGTGTTTCCTAAAGATCTTCCTGAAGTTCCTCTCAAAAGGGAAATTGACTTCGAAATCAATCTTCTTCCAGATACCCAGCCTATCTTTATTCTACCATACAGAATGGCTCCAGCAGAACTCAAAGAGTTGAAAGAACAGTTAAAGGATCTCCTAGATAGGGGATTCATTAGATCTAGTGTATCCCCATGGGGTGCACCAATTCTATTCGAGCGTGAGAAAGATGGTTCTCTTAGAATATGCATAGACTACTGTCTGCTAAAAAAAGTTACAGTCAAGAACAAGTATCTACTTCCCAGAATCAATTACCTGTTTGACCAACTTCAGGCTGCCGATTACTTTTCTAAGATGTATATCAGATCAGGCTATTGATACGGGAATAATCATGATTATAGACTTAGGAGAGTGCATGTTGGACCCGATCCTTGGCATGTGCAATTGAAGTGTAAAAGAGGCCCAAAATGCACCCAAATTAGCCTATAAATTACACTAGATGGGTGCCCATTCTTGAAGGGCCTTTTTGGTCATTTTAACTTCTATTTGTTTTGTAATGTAGAAGGAAAATGTTAGGGATTATTCACTTTATTTTTGGATATTATTTTAAGTCTTGTAATACTTGAAACACCATAGTTAGGGCTTGGAAAAACCACCAACTAAAATTAGGATACAATAATAGGGTGGATTCTCTTTTGTTGTTGCTTGCTTAGAAACGTTGAAGCTAGAGAGCTACAATCCGATCTTGTATCACGTAAGAGATATGTTTATTGTTGTGTATAGTGTTAAGGTTCCAAGAGTGTCCATTCTTGGGTTCTTAAGATTATACCTTCATGTGGTCTATCTATCTACCCCTTTACTTTTTTGTAATCGTGTTTGGTGTTTGTGCTGTAATCTTGTGTTCTTGTTGTTATTCTTAAATTCGAATCTTGTACTTTTGTGTTCATCTTGTTCTTCACGTATTGTTTTTGTTTTGGTATGAAATACACCTTGTATTCTTGTTGTATTTGTGAATTCGAGAGAGGCCTCCCATCAGTCCAAGGATCTTAGTAATTTGTAGACTATTTTAGAGTGTGTTTTGTGCCTTCCGTTGTCATTCTTGTATCATTTGGTATCAAATAATGGCTTGATCTTGTTCCTACAAGATCAATCTTGGGCTTGCAATTCAAAAAAAGTGTTAAAAACTGGAAATTCTAGAAAAATAGCAATCTGTCCTTGTTTGTGTTCTTGGCCAAAATTGTGTTCTTGTTGTGTCTTGGCTGAGATTTGTTTGTTGTGTGACTAGATCTAGTAGTGTCCTTGTTTGTTTTTTTGTTTCTAGTGTTAGTTTTTTTGTCCACTAACACTTTGAGTCTAGATCTAAACTTGAGCTTGAACTTGTTGAAAGTTGTTGTTATGAACATAAGCTTGGCCCATCGTTGTTAACCATTGTTATGGTGGACTGTTTTGGCTGTGTGTTTCTCCTTGATGTTCTAAACTTGACCATATGATATTGTTGTTACTTGGTGGCTTGAGAACCATTTTGTTGAAGTTTTAGTTGTCTTGGCCAAGTTTTGGAGATATTGTTATTGTGGATTGGAGTTGGCCGTTGGAATTATTGTTGTTCTTGAGGATTGTTGTTATTGTTCTTAGTGTGGTTGTTTTTGTTCTTGATGTTCTTCCCAACCTACATACCTTATTAAAATAAAGTGAATGCTAGATCTATAAAGGTGAAGGGAAAAGGGTGAAGAATTGTTAGTCTTGAAAGACCCCCAACCACCAAAAGACTTTACATCACATCTCAACTACTTTCCATGAAACAAGGGTCCTTTTTTTAAGGAGAAGTACAAGAAAAAGTCAAGTCTTGAAAATTGAAAAAGTCTTCAAGACTTATTTTTCCTCCTAAAACAAATTCTACCAATCCAAATTAAAATTGGTCAAGACTTGGGCTTTGAAAAATAAAAATTGTAGAAGCCGCAACCAATACGTGGCTGCCACATCATCAAGTTTCTGTTCACGCAGCAAATTTTGGCTCATATTTTAGATTTTTTAGTTTTATTTTATTGTCTCTTAGATCATTTGTTGGTTTGAACACTAATTGACAACCTAGTAATCTCCTACTAACTTGTAAGTTAGTTTTGTGTCCGTTTGTTCGTGTTTACGTTTGTTGTGTACTTTTATCTTTTTTGAATTCATTGTTAGTTCTTGACTCAAGTCCTACAAGATTTTGTTTGAGTTTCAAACAAAAATCCATTTCGGGACAAGAGTAGACTCGACACTCAATCACTCACAAAGTACAAGCCGGGTTTCAACACTTGTGAAACCAAGTGTGAGGTAAAACCAAGAGTGAGAGTGCGGTGAGGCATTTTTGATCTAACAAGTTTGTTTATTTTCTTTGTTTGTTCTGTCTTTTTGTTAGGTACAATGGCTGTCCATAATTTCAATGCCACATGTGATCGTATCAATGATAATATTGAAGATATGAAGTGGAACATTGAAATTATATGCCAATTGCTACCCAAACTCTACCCACAAAATCCAATTGTCCAAGTACGTTGCGTTGAGAGCTTCCCGGAGGAAGTTACTGCCCAACTTGTGAGTAAAACTTTCCCACCACTTCAGGATATGTGTGATATGATTAATGAATCTCAAGTGACTGAAGGATTTAAAGATGTTGGTCAAGGAAAAAGGAGTGAACCTATAAGCCTATGTTGTTGTAAAGATTCTAATGTTTGTTTGGCTCATAGGGTTAATAATTTGCTTAACATATCTTTGAAACTTGATAATGATTCCTTAGAGAGTAAAAGTTCCAAATCTATCCGCGGGTTAGATCATTCACTCTTTAGGCACAATGTCTTGTTTGAAGATAGTTTATAGACTCCTAATGAACCTAGTGGTGCAAGTGATGCTGACGGCATGGCTTGTCTTGAAAGCTATAGCTGATATGCTAACCCACTATGGTGTGACAACATTTCTCATAATGATGGAAATCTCTTCTTGGAAGATGAGAGTACTCTTATGGGCAAGGAATGCGTAGTCTTAGAAATGAGTACCCTTGGTAGTACTCTTGGTGTTCATGATGATCAATTTACTCTTAAAAGTAGTTCACTACTTGGGCATGTGAATAGTATGCTTAAAAATTCTCAAGTTAGTGACGGTGTCTATAAAATTGATCTTGATAATGCACATGACTCTTTAACAACTTGTGTGGTGAAAGAATTACAATTAGTTTCGTTCATAAAGATCATGTGTATAAGAATATTTTTACGCGTGAATGTGGGAGTGACATTGTAGGGGAAGGAAGGGCTAGCCTCGGCTTAGGTCCTTGGCTAATTTTTCCATTTGATCTCGGCACCCTATTGGAATGTGAAATCTCGACACTCTTCACTTAATACTTGGTCAAGACAACAAGCAATGTTTGATTGTGGGTGCTAAGGAAGGAAGACAAGGTTCTTCCTTATCTCTTTTTGTTGGTGGTGACCACTTTCTTTGTGCCATTTGTACTAAGTTTTTTTATGTTAAACATAAAGAATCCATGGATGTACTTCAAGTTTGTTCCACCTCAGCATGGCATATTGATATGTGTATTTTGCAAACCCTAACTCTCATGTCATGAGGAAGTGTGCTTGCTTATCTTCTCTTGATTTCGCAAGGCATGGATTCGAGGTTGAATCCTTTTCAAGAAGGGGAGGATGATACGGGTACGACCATGAGGAGGCATATTTGTGAGATGTATTGAACCTAAGACTTGGAGTTTGAAAGTAAAGTGCAAATGAGGACTTAAAAAGGGTCCAAAACCATCCATATAATGCTCTCCAAGTACACCCACTTGAAGACTTGAGACTAAGGGGTCATTTTGGATATTTCACATCTTGTTTGTAAACTACTGTATAAGGAACCTTTTAGGTCATTTGTTAAGAGACTTTGATGATAATGAATGTTATATAACATTGAAAGACGAGTCCTCTCTCCTTGAGGCATAAATCCAAAACTTGTAACTAGGGTGATACTAGTATGGAATCACTAGTGTAGCATTCTTGCTTAGAATGTTAGGTGATAGAGGAGGTTGAGGTTTCACTTGTTCTCACCGAAGAGAGTAGGTGTTCCTATTATCATTGTATTAAGGGTTTAGGTGCTTTAATACACTTAGGTTCTTAGTTCATGAAATAGTGTATGTCACTCTATCTATCCTTTCTATTCTTGCAATCTTGTAACGTTTGTATCTCGTATTGTACCCATTTGTGTTGTTGTTATTATTCCCATTGTTAAGTTCATCTTGTTCTTCATCTTTTTGTTGTTAAATCTAGTTTGGTGGCTGTTTTGGGGTTGAAACACTCCCTTATATTTCATTCTTCTTATTGTTGTAGTGAATCCGAGAGTGGTCACCAAATAAGTCCATGGGTTCTTCAAACTAGTGGACTGGTTTGGTGTTTGTTTCGTGTTTCTCTTCGTTCTTCCCGTATCATTTGTTATTGAGCCCTCGAATTCTTCATGATTTTGTGGACTATTTTTGAATTATTTTTTTTACTTGTTTATGGATTGTGTTGAGTAGGTTTCCTTTGACGTGACCAATTGAACGAGGTGAAGCCGTGAATTTGTGGACAAATTCCTCTCAAGATGGAGAGGATGATACAGGAATAATCAGGGTTATGGACTTAGGAGAGTGCATGTTTGACCTGAGCCTTGGCATGTGCAATTGAAGTGTAAAAGAGGCCCAAAATGTACCCAAATCAGCCCATAAATTACACTAGATGGGTGCCCATTCTTGAAGGGCCTTTTTGGTCATTTTAACTTCTATTTGTTTTACAATATATAAGGAACATGTTAGGGATTATTCACTTAGTTTTTGGATATTATTGTAAGTCTTGTAAGACTTGAAACACTATAGTTAGGGCTTGGAAAAGCCACCAACAGAAATTAGGATACAACAATAGGGTAGATTCTCTTTTGTTATTGCTTTCTTAGAAACGTTGATGCTAGAGAGGTGCAATCCGATCTTGTGTTATGTAAGAGATAGGGTTATTATTGTGTGTAGTGTTAAGGTTCCAAGAGTGTCCATTCTTGGGTTCTTAAGATTATACCTTCATGTGGTCTATCTATCTATCCCTTTACTTTTTTGTAATCGTGTTTAGTGTTTGTGTTGTAATCTTGTGTTCTTGTTGTTATTGTTAAATTCAAATCTTGTGCGTTTGTGTTCATCTTGTTCTTCACGTATTGTTGCTGTTTTGGTGTGAAATACACCTTGTTCACCTTGTATTCTTGTTGTATTTGTAAATCCGAGAGAGGTCTTCAATTGGTCCAAGGATCTTAGTGATTTGTGGACTATTTTGGAGTATGTTTTGTGCCTTCCGTTTTCATTCTTGTATCAGCTATCATCAACTCTGAGTCAGTGAATGTGATATTATGAAGACAACCTTCAGAACTCGGTATGGTTACTCCGAATTCTTAGTCATGTCATTTGGTCTTACCAATGCCCCAATAACTTTCATGGACTTGATGAATCATGTGTTTAAGCAGTACTTAGACATGTTCGTTATAGTTTTCATTGATGACATTCTTGTCTACTCCCGCAGTGAGCATGATCATGCAAACTATCTCAGAATAGTTTTACAGACCCTCAAAAACCATTAGTTGTTTGCCATATTTAGCAAGTGCAAATTTTGGCTAAGGTCAGTAGTTTTTCTTGGCCATATTATTTTCGATGATGGCATTAGAATTGATCCCCAAAAGATAAAAGCAGTGAGAAACTAGCCCAGACCTATCTTTCCATTAGATATCGGGAGCTTCTTGATCTTGGCCAACTATTACGGATGGTTTGTTGAGGGGTTTTCATCTATTGCATCCCTTATGTCTAGATTAACTTAGAAGAAAGTCAAATTACAATGGTTAGATTCTTGTGAAAAGAGTTTTCAGGAGTTGAACACTCGACATACTACAACTTTAATTTTGACTCTACCTGATAGGTTAGATGGGTTTGTGGTATATTGTGATGCTTCCAAAGTTGGTTTGGGGTGTGTTTTGATGTATAGAGGTAAGTTCATAGCCTATGCCTCTAAACAGCTTAAGCCCCATGAAAAGAACTATCCCACTCATGATCTTGATTTAGCAGATGTAGTGTTTGCTTTAAATATTTGGAGGCACTATTTGTATGGAGTGCACGTTGATGTGTTCACTAATTATAAGAGACTGCAGTATGTGTTTTCTCAGAAAAACCTAAACCTCCGTTAGAGATGGTGGTTGGAGTTGTTGAAAGATTATGACATAAGTGTTCTGTATCATCCGGGCAAAGCCAATGTAATAGTTAATTCTCTCAGTAGGATGTCTATGGGTAGTGTTGCTCACGTGGAGGATAATAAGAAGAAGTTAGTTCAGGAAGTTCATCAGCTTGCCTAACTAGCTGTCCACTTAGTCGATTCAGTTATTAGAACTCAGTATCCAGTATTGACATAATCTCAGTTACAGTTTATGTCTTCATGCATGTACTCTCATTCAGTTATATTCATGCTACTCAGTCAGTTATTTGCTTATGCATATGAACCCATGCATATCAGCCTACCTCACTTAGCTGCCAGTACATTCAAAGTATTAACTCATACCTTTCTTTTTGCTATGATGTCTTATATTATAGGTTCAGAAGAATGTTCTCATGACCGCACTTAGTAGCCCATCTATCAGCAGCAGACTTAGTGGTGAGTCCTCATAGTTTGAGGAAAAAGTATTATACTATTTTATCATTTCAGTATTTCAATATGCAGTAGTCAGAGTGAGTTAGGGGCTTACCCCATCAGCTCTATATTCAGACAGTTAAAGGCTTTCAGACTAGAGTATTTCAGATAGATGTTTCAGTAATCAGATTTTAGTATTTAGTATTTTCTTCGGTTATGAACCTTATGGCAATTTTCAACCTATTTTTTGCATTTATTTCAGATATATATTATCATTGCAGTGGTGTTATTATTCAGTGCTCACAGCAGGCACCAGTCATGGGTTAGTTAGTGGTCCTTCGGGGTCACTAGCACCATGTAGCATCCGGGGTATGTAACACCCCATGTCGTGGATGTTTTACATAATTTGGTTATTTTATAGACATTGGTTTTGTCTATGGTTGGGGGCATATCCCAACCTGATATTATTTTATTTTTGGGTAGAGGCTTTATGGAACTACTATGGGTTTGAATGGGTGGTGTCGGTATTGGTATTAGCCTTAGTATTGGCATTGGTATTGGGGTTGATACTATTGGATCGTATTTATGATTGTTATATCTTTTTATGTTATGGACTCATACTTAGTTATTGTTTTGGTTTTGGTATTGGTTATTAGTTGGGTGTTGGATGGTTAAACTCGCTTGGGTTGGTCACGGTTATGTTGTTATAGACCTATCCCAGAGTGTGGATTGGTACAACTATGCTATCTTATTATATGTTCGGGATTTATCTGACTTAGGATATGCATTTGGCGATTATGTTAGGTAATGGAGGTGGTCCTCGATCCTGGTTAGACTTGGATGCCCATTACGACAAGGCCTCGATTTGGGTCATATCACTACCCCTACCTCTAGGTCGACCTCGGCCCCTAACCAAAACTTTAGCAGTAGACTCAGGGTCCTGGTCCCCGACTCCCGTACCTTACATCCTAATCATCTACGTAAAGAGTGAACCAATAAAAATTAGAGACCAACTTAGACCTAACACATTGAAATGGATCAAGAAAATAAGAATATTCCCTAAAAATTCTTAGTAGCTTCCCGAAGATAGGATACAGATGTTTCTGTACCGATCCATAAGACTTTACTAAACATTGACTCCAGTACCAACAGTACCATGAAACCTAGGATCTGATACCAAGCTGTCATGACCCAATTTCTCAAGTCATATGGAGTCTACCTTATCCCACCAGTAGGCAAGCTAAGCCATAGTCTGGAATGATAGGTAACAGGATAAGGAACAGAAATAGAAAAATAGCATATATAATGATAATAGTAGTAATAATAAGCGATAAACAGAGAGGAAACATATAAAGTATATCAAAATAAAAGAAGGAATAGAACCAAAATATAAAAATGAAATCTCTTCTAAGACCTGATAAGGTCAGTATTGGAGACACTACTAAAAGATACCCAGAGTACTGGATAGAATCCACTATATACACAATATAAACAAGTAGTCTCAAGTACAAAAGACTAAAATGGAATAGATAGAGGAGGAACATCCTCGGATGATAATAAGCCCACCCTGCTGTGGATCAGTATTGAAAAATATGAATCACATCAATGCCAACTATTAGTACTCAGATCTGTATCAGGGTAGAGATGCAGAAGTGTAGTATAAGTACCAAAGTAATGAGTGATCAGTAGGAATCATCGACCGACTCAACTTAATACAGGAAAAGTATAACTAAAATACAAGGGTATAATCTAAGTCAACTGTAAATAGGGATAGAAAGGTAAACAACTATTAAGTTATACAAATGCGATAAAGTAATAGTAAAAGCGATACAGAAAGATAAATAGCAAAGTGTTAAAAGAAAAACCAAACATAACCTAACTGGGCCCCCATAAGCCCGCCAAGCATACTAAAGAAGACAATTACAGAATTGTGCCCCTATAAGCCGGTGGGACATATAAGACGTAATTTTAAATATAAATATAAATAATCCATAACTGAACTAATCCCATAAAACTATAATCGCCCTCCATATGTGCACCGAGCTCGAACCAACACCAATGGGTAATAACAAGAGGCCAAACGTCGGTTTGAATCAATAGTGGTAGATAATAACAATAGACTTTATACTGAACTTGAATCAGGAATAGTGTATAATAATAAGAGGCCATATCTTTGATATACAACAACTCATAATCAGATACTGGACTTGAATCAGAACTCATAGTGACCACAACTCCCAAAATAACAGTAATTAGTACCATAATTCGCAAATAATATTAAAGCCAAATACTGGTCTCGAACCAAAACTCATAGTAACCATACTCAACTGTAAAATTAAAACCCAAACCATATAGTAACCAATGCCACAGTGGTGCCAAATTTTATAATAAATGACAAAAATAAAATATATGTTGACCCTAAACTGTAATTAACATACATTTAAATAACCTTCTATATAACTTAGTTAAAAAGAGATGAATCCAAGGTTTCACAACTTAAAAACCACAGTTTAATCTCATAAATACTACATCATGCTAAAAGATAATAAAATCAAAATTTACTAGAATGGGGTCCTAACTGGATAAATAAGGCATGATATATATATATATATATATATATATATATATATATATATATCAGATGATACACAAACTACATCTACCTATCCAAAACTAGCATAATAACGCATAATTATCATAAATAAGCTCAATCTAAAAATAGAGTATGCCTAGCCTACCTGAACGTCAAAGCTAAAAACCTCTTCAAGAAGCCTCCGAATAGCGCCTTATTGGAACACAAGCTTGAATAACTTGATTTAAATAATTAATTTCCTTCAGAATAAAGTACAATATCATAAACTTTTGTGAAGTACCATTTCTTCAATGTGGTTAAGTGTATATGTTAGAACAATTTTCATTTCAATTAGCATTGGAAAATAATATATATTAGTTAGAGAATAAGGGAAAGTTATTGCATATAATGTAATGATAATGGCTCACTTATTAACACCATTAGCTGCCGCCTAATCCTATTTGTAGTGTTGCCCCTCCACTTCCATATGGAAGTGGATTTGCCACCATCCTACTAAACTTAATCCATTAAATGAATATTCAAGTATTGCGTAGGTTTGTGGTAAAATAAATATCATATTTTGAATATACCACAAAAGAAAATTATTTCTAATAAAACCTCTATTATATAATAATAATAATAATAATAATAATAATAATAACAATAATAATATTTTAATATATCTAGATTCACCATCTCTGTTTAAAATATTAATAAGTTAAAACTATTTATCAAGTAATATAGATATATTATAACTAAAGAATTTTATCAATATCAAAAATATTTTGAAAAGGTAATTAACTGTGTCCTTTTGTCATATTTTAATTTAATTTAAATATTTCACAACTAATTCGATATTAATAAAATTCTCACACAAACTACTTGAAAACTAAACTGTCAGTCTCAGCAAATCATAAATAACCTGGGATAGTAATAGGAAATCTCTAGCCATTGAGAACATAAGAAAATGAGGAAAATGACCGGTTGGGTCATTACAAATAATTATATTTGTATTTATAAGTCGGGCTTGTATTTGTAGGTGTTTTTTTATAATTCGCACTTGTATTTATAGTTGTATTTTATAGTTCACATTTGTATTTATATTTTATTATTCACATTTATATTTGCATTTTATAGTTCGCACTTCTGTATTTGTATTTGATAGTTCACATTTCTATGTGTATTTTATAGTTTGCATCATCATTTGTATGTTATACAATTCACACTTGTATTTTAAGAAACTATTTTGTATTTGTATTTTAAAGGTGGTTGCATGTTGTATTTGTATTTTGTGATTTCATTTCATTTGTATTTATATTTGTATTTGTATTCTATTTTCATCAATGTACTTATATTTTTAAAGAGCTAATTTGTATTTGTATTTGTAAGTTGATGACATATTGTATTTGTATTTGTAATTTTATTTGTTTCAATTGTTTGTATATGAATTTGCAGTTGACAAGGTCATTTTTATTTTTAAATAATTTAAAAAATTGTTATTTTTCTATCTACGAGCACTTGTATATATGTTTATTGATACGAATTGTATTTTACTGATACAAATTGAACAATACAAATGATAAATTATACAAATACAAATGTTAAATTATATAAATATAAATGTTGCATTGCATCAAATGATGAATGTTTATACAACTTGAACCATAGGCATACAAATGATACTTATTTATATACAAATACAAATGATAAATTTGACATACAGATACTAACGATACATTTACATTGAATGACACGTTGCATATTTATATATTTTAGACTCAAGCGAATACAATTATTTCAATATACTTTTTATATATAAATACAAATGATAAATTATATTTTTTCATGGCTAAATTATTTAAATATAAATAATTTATTTATTTAAAATATATAGTATGATATAAATAAATATAAAATATAAAAAATATAATATATAAAATACAACAAAAACAAATAAAAAAATAAAATACAAAAACATGGAGAAAAAGAAGGACAAAAAATGACAAAAGAAAACGAAACAAGAATGAAAAAATAAAATTCAAAAAATAGGATGCAAAGAAAAAGGAATAAAAATGAAAAAACTAATACTTAACTAAATAGAATAATTAAAAGCTTTGTTATAAAATATAAAGCAAAGAAGAAGAATGGAGAGAGAATATATAGTAATTCTTATTTCTCTTGAGGGATTCTTGAGGGGTGATTTACAATGAAGGAAACTCTTCTATTTATAGGGGAAATTTACTTCTAGTTTCTCACTAAAAGACAGATACTTCAAATCCTGATAGATATCAACTAGATCTTGATAGGCATTCACTATAATTTAAATACATTTATAACACTCCTCCTTGAATGTCTAATTGATAGATAATGTGCCTCATTAAAAACTTACTAGAAAAAAATCCAGTGAAAAAAAATTAGTGAAGGAAAAAGAATACACATGTCTAATGATACGCATTTCGGATGCCTCATTAAAAACCTTACAAGGAGAACCCAGTGGAACAAAATTTTGAAAGGGAAAAAGAGTACAACACGTATTTCCTCCCCCTGATGAGAACATCAATGAAAGTTTTGCATCCCGATATTATGCATTATCTTCTTGAAAGTTGAATTGGAGGAGACTTGGTGAATAAATCAGCCACATTATCACTTAAACGAATTTGTTGCATGTTAATATCACCATTCTTTTGGAGATCATGTGTACAGAAAAGCTTTGACGAAATATGCTTCATTCTATCTCATTTTATGAATCCTCCATTAAGTTGTTCTTTGCATACTGCATTATCTTTATAAAAATCATGGGTACTTTGTCACATTTCAAATCATGTTTTTTTTCGAATGAGATATATCATGGACCTCAACCACACATATTCATGGCTCGCTTCATGAATAGCAATTATCTCAGCATAATTCGATGAAGTGGCTACGATAGACTGCTTTGTATAGCTCCAAAATATGGCAGTACCACTACATATGAACATATGACTTATTTGAGATAGAATATTATATGGGTCAGATAAGTACCCAACATTAGGATGACCAATAAGATCGGGAATAGAATCTTTAGAATAATATAAGCCCATATCGGTAGTCTCTTTAGGTATCGGATATGAGTTTGATCTCATTCTTATGTTCCTAGTAGGAGCAGAACTATACCTTGCTAACAAATTAACCAAAAAGGCTATAGGCCTTGTAGTATTTTCAAGATACATGAGTGCATTAATTGCACTTAGATATGATACTTCATAACCAATCTAAATTGGTAAATTTCTTATTTCAGCAAACAAACTATTGCTTTTGAAAAACTCTCTAAGAGTTTCAATAATATTCAAACCATCAATTTATCCCTAAGGATAATAAAAAAGTTTCCCAGAAACTTTTAATAAAAAAGTTTCCCAAAAACTTTATATGCTTTAGGCATTTTAAATCCTTTAGGGATTTTCATATAGATTTTTGTCAAGTGACAATATCAATATGTGTGAGATCTTTAAGTGTCTGGACTGCAAATTAAATAAGTGTTATGCTTATCAAGATGCATCCTTTCATGTCACTTGATAAAGTTTTCTATGTCAGCAAAGTTAAACTAACATAGAATTCAGATCCTCAGAATCTTTTACAAAATTGTGCCAATATTGTATCAAAGATATCGCTAAAGATATATCATTTTGTATCGGTTCATAATGCGACATAACATTTTAAAATATCATCACTTTATTATTTTCAGGTACCTGAACCTCTCATAAGGTCTCATGAAGTGTTATGTCGTGGGTTATTTAAGAGCTGCCTTCTTATTATGATTTTTTGCTAATTATTTTTCAAGGATTATTTTACTTTGAATTGATTAGTCTACCACGCTTCATACATGCTTAGACTTTATCCTTTAAGAACACAAAATTGGAGCACTTGTAGCTTAAATATGATACTAAATTTGAGTCAAC
Source organism: Capsicum annuum (assembly GCF_002878395.1). Classification (NCBI taxonomy): domain Eukaryota; kingdom Viridiplantae; phylum Streptophyta; class Magnoliopsida; order Solanales; family Solanaceae; genus Capsicum; species Capsicum annuum. Next base: position 103,023,064 of record NC_061115.1, on the reverse strand, counting down.
GGGTGCTTCCGGCATTTGACTCGAATTATCCTTTAAATAAGGATCTGGTGATAAATCCTAATATATTTCATAGCTGGTTATAATCTCCTCCTTATGTTAGAAAAACTAACATACATTCTCCATATTCTTTGAGGAATCCATCTTTGTCCATCATGATATATTCATTAATCGTATACCACACATCAAAACTATTAGATGGAATAGTTAGTTCTTGACCTTGAACCAATTGAGAGGGAAGAAATAATTGAAATAATCATAATTTATTAGTCTAATGCATACAAGTGTTATTGTATGCAACATATCATATTTCAGACCAATACATGAAGCTTTTTTGTCATTAGCAATGGCTTAGCTTTTACCGAAGGCATTCAATGCCAAGCCATCATCATCAAGATAAATTGTCTTGATTACGCAATCTGAAAATTATGCTCTTAACTCAATTTTATTGAGCAAGAAACTTTATGAATGTCAAACTGCAGGTTGACAAAAAACTCATATGTGATCATTTTATATCAATGCACCTTAATAGATCACATAAAAGGTGAACGGGTCCATATTCACCTTTTATATTTTTCAGATTTTGAGGGATCAAATCCCAACATTAGTTGCTCCAACCAACTTTTCATGAGAACAAACAACATAAAAAATTCTTGAAGAATCTTTTATTTCTTCAACTATGTCTAATACCTAATATGCACATTTTCAGAATGTAGCAATCGTTCATGTCAATTTATGAACTTTTATACTAGTAAACTCCAAGTTTACCGTGACATGTGTCTTTTTACTTTAGCAAATTTTAGATTTACTATTACATGAATAAATTTTTAAATTTACTACTTCAAAAGTAGATTTCAAAATAACTCTTCTCAGTTATTTTGCCTCATTCGGAGGTGAGTTATATACCATCACAATCAAGTGCACGTTCATATTGAAACAATCAAAATCCTTATTCCCTAGAATCAAATATAACTGTTCCTTAAACTTGTCAAATTTTGATAGCTTATAACCTCTTTTAGGATATTGCTACTTCAGGAGCAAATCGAGGCATACATATAATGTAGAGAATTTTTCTTTAACATATCTTATAATCATAATAAGAGTGTGCACGCGTATATTAATGCATTCAATCATTTGTCTTCTTCCAGATATATTATGCACTACTATAACATTCCTTTCAAAAATGGAGCAAGTTGTCAACTTTCAGATTCATCATATATGGCTACCATATTCACTTCATGGAATAGAGTATAATCAATGGGTTAGATTCATGATTTTTTACCAAATACCCATTATTTTGTCTTAGCCATCATAATATCAGTGATGTGGTGCATTGAGATTCAAACTCAACATCTTATCCATATATAGGCATCTTAGGAAAAAATTAATGAGAGTTGAACGATACATCTTATCATGATGCATTAGGACTTTAACCCAAGATAAGCTCTCTTGGTGCGATAAAACTCAAATCCACCGTCTTAGAGTCATTCAATAATATAATAGCCAAGTATATATTCAAAAGCTAATTATCCAATAAAATAAAATAGATAAGCTTTTAGCAAGTTTGACCAAATAACTTTTTATGGTTTACAAATTAATAACCGTTGAAAACATGAAATATTACTAATAACCTCATTCTTAATGTGTAAAAGCAATTTTAAAATTACTTAAAAAATAACAACAATGACTGTATATACACTCTGGGCCATCCTTATCATTAATGGTATGTTATTGCCATATTATAAGTTTCAAAGTAATTCAATATACTTATCTGGTCTAAATGACCATTATTATTATCCTTTGGCCTCAATATTTTTTTTTTGCACTGAACGACTTGTAGGTTTTCAGAAAGAAAATAATTTTACTAAATAGGCTAGAGACTCGTGCTGATAACGTGTTTTAAAATATACAGCAAAGAAGAAGAATAGATAGTAATTCTTATTTCTCTTGAGGGATTCTTGAGGGGTGATTTCCAATGAAGGAAGCTCTTCTATTTATAGGGGAAATTTACTCCTAGTTTCTCACTAAAAGACAGATACTTAAAATACTGATAGATATTAACTAGATCTTGATAGATCTCGATAGACATTCACTATAATATAAATACATTTATAACAAGCTTATATTTGATAAGTCATGTAGTTATTTGAAAAGATTGAATTATTTCTAAAAATGAGGGCCTCAAATATGTGGACCCAAGACAATAACTTATTTTGTTATATAAAAATATGCCAAATCCCCATAGCATGATGAAAAAGATAAAAAACAAGTTCAAAAAATAAAATTACTTTGTAGAGAATTACCTAAATTACAATTTCCAGATGAAAATAGAAAATTTATATATATAGTAGAAGCAGAT
>NC_061115.1:103009146-103017708 GCF_002878395.1 Capsicum annuum | reverse complement strand
TCTATTTTTAAATGGTCTTCGCATAATTAATTTAATAATTTATAGGTAAATCTAATAACTCTAACTCTAACTCTAATATATTTCTCTTCCGTACTTTTTAAATTGTTGGGCTCTGATACCATTTGTAGGGGGTGCGGATATTTAATAGTTCTAATAGATATGGATGGGTTGTTCAAGAATGAAGTCGGTAAGTTTGAAATTAGTTTATTCTTGTGAGTTTAGCATTTATGTGTAGATATTAGAATGATGAAATTATGGCGTAATCTCGAGGATATGGAGTAGACCATCATGTTTAGAATACCAACTTTGACCTAAGGGGGAGATGGTTAGTGAAGAACCAAACCAAGTTTTGTGAATTAGATTGTGGTACATGAAAATAATGAGTCGTGATGAGATAGTGATCCCTTCTTACTCTATAGTATTCCTTGGATTTCAATCATTACAACACCAAATCCATCACTTGCGTGATAAATCCATGCCATAGGCCTATGCTTATAACCATCATGTATGCTCAAGCCCATTCTCAGCTTCTAGCAAGCATGTAACAGCTTCACTCTATGATTTGAGTTATCTCTCATGAATCTATGAACTCCAGTCTTATGTTGAATAGCTCATTATAAGTATGAACTCATGTTTCATAGTATGAACACTTTTTAAACTCATGATTCTAGTGAAGTTCGCATTATATCACGCATGTCCTCAGCTTAGATTTCTTTAATGAATCCATGCCTTTGATATTTTATTCCACAAGCCTAAGATAAGTGTTAATGTTATGTATTGTAGTTTCCGTGCTTCAGGTTCTTATGTGTTAGCCCTTCGGTGACGTCTTCCTATGTTAAGATAGTGGCGTTGATAGCGGATAAGTAATAGTTTAGATGTGAGAGAGTTGATGACCCTCATTAAGAAAGATTATTTATGCTTTTCTATCTAAGACTAAAGTGTGCAGTAAGATTCAGGCCAAGTCTTTGATGCATGTCATGGTTGGTTAGAAATTGTGTGTATGTTTTTAAGAATAGTGCAAGAAAATTGTCATTGATAAAGGTTTAGAAAATATGTGAAGTATGACTTTATGGGTAATTGCCTTAAAGTTATATGTGATTTTTACTGATAGGCTTGAATGTCAAGTTGGGTATAAGATGATGATTGCAATATGCGCTAGTGAATCCATATCAAGAGTTTTGAATTATTCATTGAAGTGGTAAGGCATGTTATGCTTCGGGAGTGAACTCTAAAAAGATATAGAATATTGAACCTTATGGTTTAGACTAGTATTGTGGTTTGGCATATTGTATCTTGTGATTTAGAGTTAGGCTTGATCATGGTGTGAGAACTTATTTTAGTTTAGACCTTAGTAGAAAGATTTCACAGTGCCAATTTAAGAATTATAAGTTGAATCAAATGAGTATGGTATTTAAGGGGAATAGTATAATTGAGAGAGCATTTGAGAAGTGATGCTAAGCTTGAAAGTAATAAGTTGCGTTGCCTGCGGCGTAGAAATCCTATCCTAGTTCATGAGTTATATAATTATATTCCATGCTATAGAGTTATATCAATGTTGTAATTCCTTAGTCAAATGTCTAGTTCCGAGCATGCCCAAAATTCTTTGCTCCCTAATGTCAATAGAATTTCATAGAAAAGTGCTGAAGAAATACTCCATTTGAGTATGGGCAGTCAGTATGATCCAGTCCATATAGCCTGCAATCTAGTTTAGCAATCAAGGAGATAAGCTCTTATAGATTTTTAATTTTCCATCTAGTCTTACTATCCATAGTCTTATACGTATGTACATTCCAAGAGGTAATGTGTTTGCGTCCAAGTAAATTATAAATTCAGCTCAGCTCATGGATCAGTTTCAGTTTCAGATATTAGGTCATGATTTAGTTTGTAAGTATCCTGTGTAGTATCACAGTCTCTTTTTATATTTTCACCAAATTATTATCATTCAGGGACGAACGATCCCAAGAGGGGGATGTTGTAATACCTCGAGTTTTCATGCCATAAACCTATCATCTTTTTTCTCATGAGATCAGATCTAGCGCAAAGTTAGGGTTACTCATAAGTTGACACTCGTGTTTCTATCTTAGCCATATAGTTATTTTCATGAGAATTCATGTACTTGCAGATCAGTTTAGTAGCTCATTATTTTTGAGATCCAGTTATTCAGTTTCTATCAGTTTCACATGATAGCTTAAAGACAAAGATTCTTCTATGCTTCATGTTAATTATCCACATTCGAGGACGAATATTCCCAAGGGGGAGATAATTTAATACCCCGTATTGTCATGCTAAAATTCTAACCGTCATTCCTTCGCGTCTAAGCTCTAACCCAAGTTGTTATCATGTGAATACAAGTTTCATGATCATTATCCTAGTCTATGGAGTAGTTTAGAGGTGAAAAATGTTCATAGAAATGACCTAGAAAAAAGTTGAGCTAAGATTAATTGATTCATCTAAAGTTTGACATTCGATTCTACAAGGGTCAAATTCAAACTTGTATAACTCTTAATATACATGTTTTTTCATCCCAAGACCTATCAAATTGTAGATAATTGAATTAGCTTTCCAACTATACCAATTTTGTCTTAATCCAATACCCGAGCAAAAAGTTATGCCTATTTTTGTGATAGACAGTAAGGGTGTGCGATTAGGAGTGCGAGGCACACTTACAGGTCTGGCATATGGTGTGTGACGCACACCTTAAGGTCTTCCATGGGTTGTACACCGTATACCTCACTTCCAAGTACCAAAAATCACCCCTATGTATGTCTATAACACGAGATTTAACCCCAATTTTCCAAAATCCTTTCACTTTCATCAAAAATTGGTCTACAACACTCTTAAGGGTTTCAACCTAAAGATCAAGATTTCTCAAGATTTAACCATAGTTGTTCAATACTTCTTTAAGATTTGAATTCCCCATTCTGAGGGCTACAAGAAGCACCTATTATTTTCACGAATAGAGTCCCAAGGTTAATAGTTCATCCAAAGCTTCAACTTCAAGGTATGTGGGGTTTTTCAACAAGAACACCCTTTCGTTCTTGTGCCCAAAACTTATTTTAGATTATAAATTACTATTTTTTTGATTATTTTCCATGAAATTCAAGTTGGGGTTTGTAACCATGGTTGTTAATTCAAGCTTATAAGGTTTCCAATGATTTAGAAGTGGAATTGTATGACTAATTTCATATATTTATGCAAGTAATTTAATTTTTCAGATTTTTCCAAGTGAGTAAGTATTATATTGTGATTCTTGATTTCTATATTTTGACATTGTTGAAGTATTTTCAAGAAGTATATTGAGTATGATGTTTTGCTGTGATATTACATGAGTATGTTTATATTTTCATGCTAATTGCTGGAATTTTCAGATTTTGAGTTGATTCATCAATATTTAACATTATCAAGCATGAATCTTTTGGTGTTTTAATACGAGTTTGATATATGGGTCTTTGAACCCTATTTGAAATTGATATTTTGAGAAATTATGCATCATAATTATCTTGAGAATTGAATGATTTTACATGATATAGAAAGATTTGACCTTTTTGGTCGTGAAAGAGTAGAATTTGAAACTAAGTGAAAAAAGAAATCCACATGTTTGATTGATTTATGATAATAGGGGTAGCATATTGGCTCCCGATCCAAATTTTTGAATTGTTTATTGTGGATTTTCTTTAAAGTTGTGAACCTGAGGCTGATTAAAATTTTTAAGCTAAGTCCGAGAGTAGTATTTAGCACCGAGCGAGAAGTCTGGTACTTCCCTAGAACTACGTTCCCCCATAGGATGTGAGCCTGAGGCTGATACAGTGATCACTAGTGAATTAATAACTAAGTTCCTACTCTGATAGAAAGGATAGGATAGCTCTCCCCAACGTGGGTTAGATGTTGGACTCCATGTAGCTCACATGGTTTATGTCAGTTATGAGAAACTCCCATAGTATGTCCCTACTCTATCTAAGAAAAGTGTGTATGGTTTGAAAGCTATGATTTCTGAGAAAGTTACTTGTTTTCGAAAGAATGAAATGTATTCTCTAAAGAGAGCTATTTTAAGACTTGATTACTTTACGAGATTGAAATCGAGAGGAAAGTGAATTGAGAACTTATTGTAGTGACTCACTTGTCTTACTTTACATGTATTGTTCATCCATGAATTTGATGATTTAATTCGAGCTAAGTGAGTCATTTATATCAGCATGCATAATTTTATAAACTGTGATGATATTAAGATGTTATTTTATATGCATTGCACCCCCATATGCTCGGTACATTTCCATGGTACTGACCCCCCCACACCCCATGTGTTAGGCTACATTTTCTCGTAATGTAGGTACAAGGTATAGTGTACATCTTCAGATCCAGTCAGTTCGCGGCATCCAGTCAACAGGTGATGAGTCCTTTTGATTCAAGGGCTTGAGTTAGTTATACAGTTCGAGAAATATTGTATTTTCTTTATTCAGCCGTATTGAGTTAGGATAGTCGGGAGTCATGATCTGGATACCTATAGTCAGCACTAGTAGAGGCTTCATAGACAGTCAGTAGAAGTTGACGTATTCCGTTTCAGTTTTGGTTGTAAAAGCAGAGTTGTAATCTTGTCAATTCAGTTTTGTATCTATTATATTCAAAAAAGAGTTATTTTCTGCAAATTTGTATAGATTTATACTTTTAATTCAGTTGCTTATGAGTTATGCTAGTAGAAGGGTTAGCTTGGGGTCACTTATGACCCTAAGCACCGTGTGACGTCTTGGGACCCGATTTTGGGGTTTTACAATATAATGATATCATGGAGATCCCACTAAGAATTAAAGTAGACACCAATGGTAACATGAATATGTGTATATATATATATATATATATATATATTATGATGGCATCATCATATATTAAAGAAAATAAAAAAATAGGAATAAAAAGAAAAGAGAATCAAATAAAACTGGCAAAAAAAAAAACAAAAAATATGAAATTAACTTGGGTGAAAATAAAGAATATTATGGTTTGAGAAAAGAAAGAATGAAAAAATAAAGAATAAAGAAATAAATGAAAAAAAAAGTAAAGGAACAAGAAATAAAGAAAAGGGAAAAAATAAAAATACAAAAATAAAAGGAATCAATAAAATAAAGAGAAATATAAAAGCAGGAAAAAAAAAGTAAAGAATAAAATAAATGAATAAAGAAATAAATAAGAAAAAAGGGAAAATAAAAAAAAGAGTATATAAAAGAAAATAGGATGTGAATTAGGTTATGATGTCAAAAAATAAAGAAAATGTTATAAAAAAATGAATAAAGAAGTATAAAAAAAAGAAATGAGAAAAAAAAAGAAAAAACGTAGAGAAAAAAAGAAAAAAATTAATAATAACTAAAGTTTCAGGGGAAAGGAATGGGGCATTTTATATAATTAGTTCAGGGAATATTTTATGTAAGGAGATATTTTATAAATAGTTTGCTCCTATAGGGCATGAATGTACTTTCTCCTTTTCGTTAACCTTAGGTGCCGACCCTAATTACATGGTGTATTTAACACTTACAAAACTACATTTTTAATTTGTCCTTTTTGTTTTAATTTTTATTTTCTATTTTTAATTATTTATTTGTTTCTATTATTTATTTTTTATTTTTAAAATTTTTAAAGATATTTTTCATTTCTCAACGTTTACTTCTCATGATTTCATGTAATTGTACATATTTTTTATTTCTTCTTTTATTATTTATTTTTCTTTATTGGATGCTCCAGTACGAAGGTGTGAGAGTCTGGCTATGGATGATTTTAGGTAGGGTAGAGGTAGGCCAAAGACACATTGGATGGAGGTGATTAGGCATGGCATAGTGCAGTTACAACTTAGGGAGAACATGAACCTTGATAAAAAGGTATGGGGGACATAGATTAGGGTAGACGGTTAGTGGTAGGATTACGTCCGTAATAGTAGGGAAAGGTACTCTATTTTTATATGTTCCTGCAGTTTCTTGTAATCTCTTGTTCATGAAATTTTTATGATGTCTATGATTTTGACAGATAGTTTATAGTATTACCTTGTAGGTTTCTTGTTTTCTTTATTATCTAGCGGTGTATTATCCCATTTGTTGTTTGATTATATATTTTTTGTTTGTTATAATATTATCTGTCATGAGTCGGGGATTTATCGAAAACAACCTCTCTACTTCATCTGAGGCAGTGGTATGGACTGCGTACACTTTACCCTCCTCAGACCTTGCTTTGTGGGAATACATTGTGTATGTTGTTATATTATTTAATTTCTTCATTTTGCAAAGTAGCGTTATTAATCTAAGTTTTGAATGAAATAAGAATTTCATTGTTGAATGAGGATGTAGACATATATTTTTCCTTTACTTTTGAATTATATTTACGAGCTAGCTTATTTAAGTTTAATATAAAGTTGGACTAAAAATTTCCTTCAACCTTAAATTGCATTAGATCTATGGATGGCAATGGGGTGGGGCGAGTGATAGCACTCAGATTTCACTCTTGAATCGGTGTAGCAGATTTTGTAAATATATTTTACCCAACAAAGAGTCGAAATTGTATCTATAGGGAACAATGTGAGTGGTGATCGAGTAAGTTTGAAATAAAAGTAACTAGCTAAATTCAAACCTAAGATACAAGTGTTTTGGGGGTTTTCAATAATAAAAGTGGAACACATATAAAATTAATTTAAAATATAAATAAGTGATCAATGGCTAACACAACGATAGAGAACAAGGAATATTATTCGAGGGATCAATTCTACAATGATACATCATATTTGATTAACTACTCATAATTTAATCATAGATCTAGTAAATTAGTCTTGAATTCAAAATCACCCACTAACATCTTTCGATCATTGAGGGTTTAGTCCTCACTTGTTCTTTTAAACCAAGCTTAGCAGCATAAATCACAAAATCAACTTTAGGCTATGCTAGGATTTGACTATGTCTAGCAACAAATTCTATTAGATAGGTTATACGATCCAAATCGCGCTAAATCAATCTTTTCCAACCTCAATTAGCTCTTTCAAGCATTAATTGAGGTAGATGGGCAATACCCACTCCAATATACTCTTTCGAGATCAAATAGCATAGGAATGGTAGAACACGAAATTAATTTAGATAAACAAAATCCATTTTCAAATTAAGAATAAACAATCAATATGAAAGCATAAGATAGAATCAAAACCAAATTCAATATCCAAGTATGCTTTATCTCTAACAACAAATACTCAAATATCAAAGTTAAATCACACCCAAATATTCTAAACAAAGCAAGAAAAATAAGAAAGGTTAGAGAAATTGACAATACAAAACTCTAATCTTCAATTTAAAGGGTGTTGGATAAAAAATCCTAGCCTCTAAATTTGTAAATTATGCCAAAGTTGTCTTGAAATGTCTAAGGATTGAGTATTTAATGAATTGGAGTCCAATATGAAATTTCATACTTTCCTCTGAATTCTGCTCGATGACTGCTAACGTGGAACAATAGGCCGCTAAAGCGTTCATATTGACTTTGACAAATTGACCGCTAAAGCGGAACTTGACTTTTACTGAGAAGACTGCTAAACCGGACCTTGACTTTTACTGAGAAGACCGCTAAAATGGTCATTTAGGCGTTAAAGTCCCCTTTGACCAACTTTGACCAATCGCTAAAGCAGTCAGATTGGCGCTAAAGCACCCTTGACTAGAATGTTGATTGGCCGCTAAACGCACCTCAGACCGCTTTAGCAGTACCTGAGGGCATGTTTTGAGATTTTCGTTTTGCTTTTTGAGCTTTGATTTCACTCTTTTTCATCATATTTTCTTATAAAGTCAAAAAATACCTAAAATTAAGACAATTCAAAGGGTAATTAGCCTCAAAATATCAATTCATGACAATTAATCATAAGAAACATATAAATGAGTGGATAAATCATCACTCATCAACACCCTAAAGACTTTGCTTGTCCTCAAGAAAAAACAAAATCAAAATTCAATGAGGCTATTAATTTAGGCTCAACAACAAAGTCATCACTTTCAATTCACACGAGCGCAAAGACTATGACTTTGGTTGGTACTAATAATTAGTCAACATGTATGTGAGTTTCAACCCAAAAAACTCCGTTAAATTCAAGCCCATTTTCAAGAGCACAATGAAATTTCAAGAATGATGAAGTAACAACAACCATTTCTCAAGAAGTGACTCACAATCAATAGTCAATCAAACATGCTCTTTTTCCCTATTTTTGAAATATATCCACTTCACCAATCTATCCTAGTTTACATACCCTCATAGAAAAGGAATTCCCTAAAACACATAATATTTACAACACATAACAAGGGACATATGCTTAAACACATACACAAAAAAAAACTTCTAATGCAAACAAGTATCATAGCATCAGGTTGCCCTTATTTTCGATCGTTGCTAACTCAAAAACGCTTGGTTGGAGATCTTAAAGAGATTTTCTAGCTTGTAATGTAGGTTCGAGGAAGGACAAGATAAGAATTTAGGATAAAAGTAAATACACCCTCCTTGAACTCTAGAAAACACAATATAAATCAAACTTTGATCATTGGTCACTTTATTTTCATACAATAC
>NC_061115.1:102914718-103006146 GCF_002878395.1 Capsicum annuum | reverse complement strand
AATACAAGTGCCTATTAATGTCTCCCAAAACTATACCTCCAAGAATTATAATGCGGTCGAAGTCAAATATAGTAACCCAACTAGGTTAGGATCGAACCCACAGGGAATACGTGGAAGTATTTCTCAAATTTACTGAAATCACTAGGCAGTGTAGAAAGGTAAATGGGGGGATATTGTTATGAACAGTAAGGAGTATCAAAACTCGAATGCTTTGGGTTGTAAACAATATAGAATGAACACCAGGCTTGTGTTCCCCCGAGCATCTAACTCCATAGGTTTATCGTGTCCTCTCCAACTACCTCACTAATGTGCATGCAGCTTCTGACAAGTTATGTATCACCAACAACCTCTTGACACCCTCTCGGTCTTAGAGTGTTGTATTACTACTCCTTTCCTTAGATCCCAATTCAACTATATCCTCTTACTCTCAAGTTGATTAGATAAAGATAATTATCTTAATTAGATGAATATGATTAGCTTATATCGATAACTAGCTTCAAATTTCTATTGTGATCTTCTTTTCCCAATCTCTACCTCTCTCTCGAGTTTGTAATACAGGTGGGAGGGATCCTAACATTCATGTAACCGTTAAGAAATCAATAAGAACAAAGAGAACCACAATACATACAGCAATAATGAGTTATGAGGATTGTACACTTTCCCTACTTCGTCAATCTACTAGGGTTCCCACAACCCTAGCTAAGTGATTTAGCCGCTCATTGTTGTAAAACAATCAATGGAATTCATAATTGAAGGAATTAAATTATTCTCATAATAATTTATGACAAAAACCTAAAGTATCTAACTGAATAATAAACCAAAATCCAAGAACACAATCCCAAGATCAAAAGCAAAAAATACATGATTGTGAATGATAAAAGTGCGTAAACTTGCTCCCAAGGACATATATGAGCCTAAACTAACTAAAAACATCAAAAGGGTGTTTATAAATTACAAAAAACCCTTAAATTTCAATCCAAAATGATCTAGGAAAGTTGAGTCGGCGTCCACCTATAAACCTACTTACGGGCCATAGGTGGCACCTACGGCCCTTAGGCTGGGGGCCGTAAGTAGAAAGACAAAAATATTGCTCTCTGAATCTTCATCTAACACCTACGGTCTTACACCTACACCCAGTAGGTGGAACCTACTCCCAGTAGGTTCCAGGCTATAGATAGAAGGTATAAAATTTCAACTTCTGATTTTCTAAACTTCAGCCTTTTAAAACTTATGGTTTGTCATTTACTCTAGGTAGGTGGAACTTACTCAAAGTAAGTGCCATCATATTTGGTATATTTTAGCTTTTGATTTTTTTCTTCTGATTAGCTTCTAGAACCTAGTTTCCTACAAACACAATACAAAACACATCATAGCTAACAAAATGGCCTATGTACTACATATTTTCATAGTTTTAAGCAACGAAAGTGCTATGAAACCATAACATATCAACATCCTCAACTTAGAAGGTTTAAATGTTCTCAGGCAACAAAAACATAACTAAACAACAAAATGACGCTTAACAAAGAGAAACCTAAGATACCTATGGTAGTTAGCTTTAATTTAAACTCAAGAACACATTGCCCCCTCCTACTTTAACTTTTTAGAACCAACTATATGTATCAATGAAATGGAATAATGTGACACAAAGGAATCAAGATTTGGCATTACATTAGTAACAATAATCATACATATGTACAATTTACACTACCTAAATAAATAAGCAGTTAGCAACACAAACCATGTATCCTCACAACAAAGAAGTCCTCCCATTCACTCAATAGAATTATGCATATTAATGCAGAGATGATCATGAGACACTCACACTTACAAAAAGATTCAAATAAAGTGCAGAAATACCATAGGCTTGCCTTTATTTTCTTTACCTTAGATTTTAGAAAGTAGGGTTAGGAGCACTATAGGACTTTACTCGGCTTGTAATGTAGGCTTGGGGGGCTAGTATGGTACATATATGCATTTAGTGACTAAGACTCTTTGACACTACACTTACTTTTGGAGTCCACTTATCACCAACTTTCTTTTATTCCACCCTTATTTTGCACTTTTCATTCTTTTATTGCACATTCAGGTTGGGTGTGGTTTCTTTTATTCTTTTTTTTTTTTAAAAAAAATTCTATTCTTTTCTTTTTGCTTTTGTTTTTCTATTTTTTCTACCACACCCATCCCTACTTTTTCCCTCTTATTTACCTTTATTAATACCCACTTCAAATTACACATCCCTATGATAACCATCCTAAACTTAGGCAATTTACCTTAGTTGAGTTGCACGATGTCTAATAAGGACTGGGCCAAAACAGGTTTATTGTAACAAAATGGAAAGGTGAAAGGTGAAATAAGAAAAATAGTCTATCCAGGCTCAAAATAGGGATCAAAGGATACTTATTCGCATTTGGAAGATCATTTAGGCTAAAAGTGGACTAATTTAAAAAAATGGCCTATGATCATTTCCTAACCGACTATCCTACAACCTAGGCAAGAATGACCAGTCAAGTTTTGGATTTAACACACAAAGGGAGCTAAGTAGTATCTCTCACATACATGGCACAGGGTTGCATCACAAATTACTACCTATCTGGTTCTAGCAAATATTAGCTATGATTATTATGTCCCTAATCCTAATCCTATAATGAGATTCACAATGGTCATATATTATACACATATCACATAGTTGAACAATAATATTTTCGGATGGGTATTATTTTTTCTCAAAAATCAAAACAAAATACATCAACTACCTTAGATACTCATTGTTATACTAATCAAGCAAAACAACAAAACATACCACAATACGAAACAAAACACAATACATCCTAAATATGCTGGCTCTACTAAGAACAAGGTCTGGGGAAAAGAGGCACGACAACAAAAACCCTAAGAGCATATCTAGACCAAAAAGTAACCTCACCCTCAATTTGTCATGCATTGTCCCTAATACTTTAGAATTCTTTAAAATAAAAGAGTTAGAAACATACCTTAGGTTGACTCCCAAGCAATGCTTGATTTACTTTCGTGGCATGACGTGGCTATACTGGTTACTCAGACTTCACCAAAAAATCCATGGGTTGCCTCCCATGAGCATCTAATTGTAATACCCTACACTTTTCTTAGCTTAAATTCATCCCTAGAATGTTAAGGGATAGCTTCCAAAATGAATACTATTTTCAAATAAAATTCCTTAGATTTAGACTTTGCATTGCGTAGGAAATTGAATTAGCTTTCCAACGATATAAGATTCTCCTAAATCCAATAACCGAGCAAGAAGTTATGGCTATTTTAAGTTCCTATCGCAAAACACCATTGTTTGAACCCTTGGTGCATCGCGGATCAGTGTAAATTCCCAATTGTCCCATTCCAGTGGCTCTCCATAATATTGGCGCATCACAGAGAGGGTCAATTTCCTATTTATCAATTTTCAGATGTCTAGCGCGATAATGGCGCATCGCGCCATGTGCCAAAATGGCATTCCAAAGGGGTACCACGTTGTCTCCGTATCGCGAGTCTTCTTAGTTTCCATTCATTGGTTTCAAGTAAGCCACCACGATAGTGGCGCATCGCGGTGGCCACCCAGTCGGGAAAACGTACGTTTTCTAGTTTTGTATAAAAGTGTAAAGGGGGTATTTTAGTAAATCTCCAACCCCCAATCCGTCCAAAAACAAAAGATTAATCATATTGGAGAGAACTTTATGCTTTATTCATTATTCTCTCTTAAACAAAACCCTAAGGCTCATACTTCCTCCTAGGAAATCCAAAATTTCTCCATTAATTATCCAAGACTCATCAAGATTGAGAATTCCTAATTTAAGAACTCTAAGAAGTCATCTCCAAAATATCAATAAAGATCACAGATTCAAGTTTTAGCATCAAGATCATCAAATTAAGGTATGTGAGGTTTGAACAAGGATAATTCTTTCATCCTTGTTCCTAAAAGTTTATTTTAATTACAAATTTACTGCAATTTATGAGATTTCCCATGAAATTCAAGTTAGAATTTATACTCATTATCATTATTTGCAAGATTTTAGAGATTTTCCGTGATTTAGAAGTTGAATTACATGACTATATTCCTATTTCTATGCATTATGCAATAATTTCCAGATTTTATGATGAATTATAAGTATTTACATTATCAAGTATGAATTTTTAGATGTTTTAACATGAGATTGATGCATGGGTTGTTAGGCCCCAATTTAATATTGCTATTTCAAGATTATTTGTGCTATGAGAACCCTCAGATAAGATTACTCACAGATTTTGACAAAGATTTGACCTTTTGGTCCTAAGCGAAGATAATAATCCACTTTGTTCAGATAACTTGAGATTTAAAGAAAGAAACGAATAATTGGTTTACTTGTAAACCCTTGTGCTATTTTTAAGTGGATTTCTTAAGATTTTGAGCATAAGAATGGGAGTAGTATTTAGCACCGAGATGGGTAGGTTACTAAGGTTTCAAATCCCAGAACTACGTGCCAACATAGGATTCAGATTTATTCCCACTTCTACGTGGATGACTCAGATTGTGATCACTAAGATAGAAGTTCTATTCCTATGGAAAGGGTAGAACAACCCTACCTAATGGATGACAGACGTAGGACTTCATGGATGCTCACATGGTGTATGTCGTTTAGAAGAACCTCCCAAAAAGATGTTCCCTACTCTTCAATAGTCTATTGATTTAAAGCTTTAAGATAAAAGCATATGTTTTAGAAGTTATGGTTTTAAGGTTCTTAAGCTTTAAGATAAAGTATTTTACAAATTTTAGAACTAAGTGTAATGGCTCACCAGATTTATGTTACATGTTTTATCATTTATGATTTATGATCTTTAGATTTTAGATTACTCAAGCCTGTGTGAGTCATTTACATTTAGCATGCATGATTTTATGAACTGTGATGATATTGTTTACTTATTGCATGAACCCCCATATACTTAGTACATCTTCAAAGTACTGATCCATATTTATGTCTATATGCTATATTGTCTCATAATGTAGGTTCAGGTGCTCAGTTTCAACAACGTAACTGATCCCGAGTATCTCATCTACATCCCTGCAGTTAGTGAGTCCTCATAGTTCGGGGACTTAGTTATTCATGCTTTCCTTTATTCATTTCATACAGTTTGAGTCAGTTGGGGGCATGTTCCAGTGACTTTCTAGATTCAGATAGTAGAGGCTTGTCGGACTACTAGATTCAGTTTTAGACATTTAATTCAGAATTCAGATTTTTCAATATTGTTTTACCAAGACTTCTAGCATATTTCAGATAAGATTTTCCACATTATTATGATTTCATATTCGTATTTTCCATATGTTGAGATCCAGTCTTAGTAGAAAGCAGCCAGCGTTAGCTTAGGATACTTGTAGTTTGGAGCATTGTGTGGCATCCCGAAAACTAGATTTCGAAGCGTTACACTAATTTAACATCGAGATACGATGTGGGTACCTTAATTATTCAGACTTCATCAAGGTAGATAAAAGGGTTGGCCTCCAATTTTTTTTCCCACTTTGAACTTATGAATTGCACCCCTAATTTTTTCTCTAATCTTCTACTATGCTCCAGGGGTGGTGGTATAAAAAAAAACTAAGATATAGATGTGGCGTGTTGCAATTCTTGGCCCTAAAGCAAGGAATATAGTTTCTTCAACTTTGGCACTATGAATTCAAGAATATAGACATATTTTTCCTCCTTTATACACTCTTTCATAGGCTTGAATGGCTCAACTTTATCTTACTATCCAAACATAATATGGAAAAATACTTAGGATGAGTTCCAATATGTCTCAATGCATGAATTTGAATTCCTATTTGCTTCCCCACATAACTCTAGTGTACTCTTCTAAATGGTGAAAACATCCATAAAAGTGTGATCAAGTGTTTATTCCTCCAATATTAGCTTCTTAATTTGGCTTATAAGAATTTTTTCAGCCTTACACAACTCATAGCTAAATTGTTGGGAATTAAATGCATCAACCTTCGCATTCAAATATTCTTTTAAGTTGTGAATATCCAATCCAAACTTGTTAACCTTTTGAATGAACTCCTGTTTTTCTTTTGCAAGAAGTGTCAACATTTTTAGCATGCTCTCATTGTGCTCCCACAATATATCTATCACACTTCTAAGATAATGCATTATATCCAAAGGATAAGGAACAATAAAAAAGAGTCTTCATCACTCCACACTTTTTATTGTAAAGATGTTATATCATGAAGAGTATGAAAATATAAGAAAATAAAACCTAAAAAATTTAACAATTCCAATTAGTGTCTCCTCAATCGTATTCCCCAGCAACAATGCTAACATTTTGATGTCGCCTAAAACTACACCTCCAAGAAGCATAATGTGTTTGATTTAAATATAGTAACCCAACTAGGTTGTGGTTGAACCCACAAGCAATACATGGAACCATCTTTCAAACTTACTGAAATCACTAGGCAGTGCAGAAAAGTAAATAGGGGGATTCCGTTATGAATAGTAAGAAATAGCAAGACTTGAATGCTTTGGGTTGTAAACAATCTAAAACGAACACTAGGCTTATGTTCCCCCTGGCTTCTAACTCCATAACTTTATCGTGTTCTCTCCAACTACCTCACTGATGTGTAAGCAAAATATAACAAGTTATGTATCACTAACAGCCTCTCGCTACCCTTTGGTGAATTTCACTAATCTCCTCTTGTTCTCAGAGTGTCATAGTACTAACCCTTGAGTTCGATCCCAATTCAACTATCTTCTCTCAGTCTTAAGCTGATTAGATAAATATAATTAGCTTATATCGATAACTAGCTTCAAATTACTGTTGTGATCTTTTTTTCCAATTTCTACCTCTCTCTTGAGTTTGTAGTGAATACATGGCCATAAGTGCTATCATAAGTGGTAAATTTTCAGCTTTTAAATCCTTTTCTTCTGGTTAGCTTCCAAAACCTGATTTTCTACAAAACACACCATATCAAATAAAATGACCTAAGTAACTGTATATTTTCGTACTTTTAAGCGTCAAAAGTACTATGAAACCATACCACATCACCTATCTTCCTCATTCTGGTTTACCACTTTATTGAAAACCTTTTTTTCCGTTTCTTTTCTCATTTTTTTTCTTCTCTTTTTTCCTTTCTTTCTTTCTTTCTTTGTTTGTTTCTTTTTCTTTATTCAATACTTGCTTCATTCATAAGGCACTCGCTTATAAAACCTTGGTACATGCTCACCTCTTCCAATTTCACCACATCTAACTTAGTATTTTAGCCTCAATTTGGTAATTTCAAGTTCAAGGAGAGTAGGGTTCAAGAAAAGGAAAATTTGCAAAAGGTTCAAGGCTTTTAATGTGGTTTCCAATGAAAGGTTATTAGGATCAAATAGGGCACTAATGATACCATTCATGCACTGATAGGTTCTTAAGGATAAAGTGGATTCCAAAAGTCACAAAAAATTCCTAAAATCATTTAACCAACTAAGACCATCAAGAATAGAATTAATGACCAACGGGGCAAGTTTTAGATGACCTAAATAAGCACAAATATTATTAAGAAAATATCAAGCACATGGCATGCAAACTATTCTAGAAGTATCAATTTTTTTCTTAAACAAGAACAAAAGGATTTATTTTCTGCATTACCACCACATAAAGAATTAAGAGTCAGAAAAAGAGTCAAAGCTTTGTGACAACATCATTCACTTCCATGCGCTTGTTTTTCACAAAAATTTTAGATGGAGGTATATGCTCATTTCATATCTCAGTATGCAAGACTAACTATTATTAGTACCAAACAAATCACAATCTCTCATTTTGGTTCCAACAAGGACAATAATGGCATGACTACTCAAACTTCACCACAACATTTTGCTACTCAGATTTCACTACAATCACAACTGCAATCCCAATTCACAATACTACGGGTACTCAGACCTCCCCTGCACAAATGACACCAATACCCAAAAATGATGATTTTCTCTCAAGAATATCTTTACTCAACCTATCATAGGGAAGAAATCACCCAAAATGACTACTAAAAGAAAAATTAATCTAGAAATAAAATTAAAAGAAAAATAACTAATACAATAAATTCCAAATAAAGCTCAAACCCGACAAGGGCACACAACATCGATAACAATAAAAATCAAGCCCAACAAGGGCATAATAATGTCCAAAAACATAATCCAAAGTCCTAAAAAGGGCACATAAATATACCGATAAAACAACATAAATATAATAAAACATAACATACATACAAACACAAGTCACCCCTAACTAAAAAGAATCACAGTGCCCTCACTACATAATTTTAAAGAATAAGAAAGTAGAGGGGATTTTTGAATCTGGTCTCAAAGAGGGAAGTGGATCCTTAGCTTTTAAGACCTTCAACAACCCTTTCACCCCCTTCCATATTTAAGTAAAGAGCTTGTCTCTTTTCTCTCTCTTGTCTTTATCTTGGTGTGAGAATCACTCAATGCTCCATGTAACTTGGATAGGTCAGTGTATGCTTTCTCTAACCTCGAGAGATAAACTCTTTTCTTTTTATGATCTTCTAAAAAATTCTCAAACTCCTTCCTTGGGACATAAGAGTTAGGTCCCTCAAAAGTCTCTCATGGCCCTGTGGGAAATCTATACACCAAATCTCGAACCATCTGTAACTCATTAGTCAATACCTCAAATAGTCTAGGAGATAATGTCCTACACAACTTAGTCTCGACTTAAGGTGACTTCCCTTAATTAATCTGTCTATTATTTCTTTTAGTGATAGTCTCTTCACCCCCGCTTCTTCAATTGAAAGATTGGAGTTGTTGGTTCTACCCAATTATCTTTTAGGAATTCTTCCACTCCAGCCTATTTATATAACTCAATGATTAATGAAGAAAACATGCAAAATAGTCTATCATATACCTTAAATTCCATTATCTCTAAGATAAAGAAGTGACAAACATTCACTGGAATGTTGTCTAAAATTTCAAGAGACCATATGTCCCTCATAAAAGGGATAGTAAATGTGTTGCTGCATCACAAAACTCAGCTAAATATGATAGATATCCAATTTTTTGCCTCAACTATGAATTTCTTAGCCATGATTGCTGCCTTTGTCACCGCTAAGCACACTCTTTCTGGACAAAGCTTTGAAACCAACCAACTAACCGAGGTATAATATTTTGTTGTGAATTCATATTTATGGGTTTGGAAACCCATAGATTCCATTGATCACTTCATCCCTAAAATGGATAGTCTTGACTCAAATTTAGGTAACCAAAATTTTCAAATTTATAGACTTAAGATTCTTATAAAACTCACCCATTGCTCATTTTTGCTTTGAATGGTTAAGAGTGAAACAAATCACCTCGTCATCTCCAACCTCAGATAAAACTCGAGGAGAGTCTCAAGGACCCGATTAGTAAAATACCCTTCTTAAGGAATACCTTTTCTTGACACGTGAGCATAGTATGTGTCCTGACACTCGAGAGAGAGGAAATAATACTGGTCATGGTCTCCTTTAACTTCTACTTTATCAATAAGGTGGTGCTCTATTCTTGGATATTTGGTTGTAGATCTGAAAACAATACACATGCATGAATTCTTGAGGTTGATGCATAAAACAATGCAGTGTGATTAAGAGAAGCCAAGAAAATTAATTAAGAATCCTATTAGGTATCAAATACCAAGTTTCTAGTTTTCTTCAAACCCTGCAAAATTAGGCCTCAAGTACTGCTAAAGTAATACTAGGTCGTTTTAGTAGGCCTCAATTAAGCTACAAGTGATACTTTAGTGAGTCTTGCTTTAGTGGTCCTAGGCTTCTTTAGTGGACCTCACTTTGGATTAGTGAGGGCACTTTTGCGAACCTTTATCCCCAACAACCTAAAGTCAAAATTTCCATTCTTTTTTGCATAAGCATAATACTGACATACTCCATAACCCCAAAACCTGAAAAACCATCTATATTCACTATTAAATCATGGGAAACTATAGAATAGCTCCCAAAGTTTTATGTAAACTAATCATCAAACACTTGGTGGGCATATGAATTTTCAACCATTTTGAACAACTTATTGGTACTCAAGACTTTCCCATGCTTTACACACAAAGATATGTGCTACCCGTCTCTTATTTTACATAGAAAGAAA
This sequence comes from Capsicum annuum, assembly GCF_002878395.1. Lineage (NCBI taxonomy): Eukaryota > Viridiplantae > Streptophyta > Magnoliopsida > Solanales > Solanaceae > Capsicum > Capsicum annuum. The sequence continues at coordinate 102,996,034 of NC_061115.1, read as the reverse complement.
CTAAAATGAGCATAAGGGATCCAAATTCATCGTTAAATTTGACCCTAAACAATAAAATAAGAAGGAGAATTTACCGATCACAAAGTAAGAGAGATTAGAAGGCATAATTGATGTTGTGTGCTATGAATACGCATGTATAACAACTCTTGAAGCCTTTTTGGAGTGATTAAATGAAAGGAGGGTTGGGTATTTCAGGTTAGAAAGGAGAGGAATTGTTTTGAACTTTTTAAATTTTGCAGAGACATTTTAATACTTGAGTTCTACTTTAGTGGACATCAGACCACTTAAGCGATCATTGACTACTATTGACAGACTGCTTTAGTGGGCAACGGGCCACTTTAACACTTTTGGTGCATCAGTTGATTGTTTGCTTTAGTAGATATTTGGTCCACTTTAGCACACTTGACCATAAGTTGACTATCCACTTTAAAGCCCATTTATTTTACCAGTCTTCTTACCGCTTTAGCAGTATCCGAGGTTGATCAGTCAGGCCAACTTTTGTGACACACTACATTCCAATCAACATGTTGCATCCAAACCTATACAAATCACTTTTGAAACTATAAAATTTTATGGATTTTATCAAAATAAAATCCTAAACTATTCTAAATATTAAAATTCAAGAAATAAATGTAAAAGAGTTTAGAATAGATGGTTTACCTCCCATATTATTCTTGATTCACCATCGCAAAATAATGCAAGCAACCTACTATTTATGTCTCCATTTGTTTGATTTGAGTCCTTGGCCCAACTTTAGATCAATATCTTTTGAGGTATTTGGGCAAAGGTAAGAAAGCAATGAAACTAACTCTATCTCCCGACTTCGAAGACTTGAACCTTTTACACAAATTCATATTAAAATTCCATGTAGGAGCATTAGGAATTGGTGAGAACATCAATAGACTACTAGTTGGACACCTTATTTTGCACTTCTTGGGCTTCAAGTGAGGGGTGTCATTTTTCCCTCTTGGAATGACAAACTCCAAAATGTAGAATTTTCTTCCTCATCTAAAAAATTCTTTATTTGCCTAGGTGGTTCGACTTTCATCACACCCACCAAGCATAATGTTGAAAAGTGATTGGAATAAGGTCTCCTTCCCATTTTCAAATTTGCATTTTTCTTGACATTCTCACACAGAAATTAACTATATTTTTCACGTAGGATTTTTGTTAGCTTTTTCTTGCAACTCTAGTATCATTTTCTTAATTTCGGCATCCTTCATTATTTCTGGTTCAGCTGGTTGGAAAATCATCATGAATTCTTCAAAACCAATCTCACCCTCATCTTCATTGAAAATCATCTTAACATAATCAAACATGACTATTTGACTTTGAACACCAATACCTCAATTTTTGCATTTAATTTGGTTTTCAATTTCTGGGTAGTTATTTTAACTTTAACCCACATTTGACATCTCAACATGCAATTTAAGTGATTCATCCACCATTAGTAACATACTATCAAGTTAATCCTCATGGACTTCAAGTTGTTGAGTTTGATTCAATAGCCACTCTTGGCTCACAATTTCTTCCTTATCAAGTTTTTATTCATTGCGAAACTCATTTTTCTCTTGTAAGAGTCCCTCCATGGAAATATTGATGTTTTCAAAAACTTTATCATCACCATGTTGGACTAGGTCCCACTATTTAGCCAAGACTTTCCCACATTTCTCTTTTTTCTCCAATGTGCTTTTCAATAATTCCTCAACTTGTTTTCTTAGAGAATATGAAGTTTCTTTATACAACTATGTTTATTTTCTTCAAATTGATCCATATTTTAACCTTGGTAATACTAATGTGAGTCACTACTCAATTTTAGCTCAAATACATGGCTTGAAACCTTTTTTTCAACCACTTAATTTTGAGAAATAATCATACCATGGCACTTGAGAGATTGATATTCTCACATGGCTCTTCATCTTTATCACATTCCCTTTTAAATGATGCCATGTATTGCAAGAGATGTATGTTCTCTCCCATGTAGTCACCCGATACAAGATAGTTTGAAGCAATGCTTCTACACCTTTTTATTTGGTACATTATTTTTCATTGTCATAACATGAGACCTATCGGACTCAAAAATACAACTAGCATTTTCATTAGCATAACTAGGGGAAGGGGAACAATAATTTGGATAATCATTCCAATGTACATCTCAAACACCACATAAAGACAATTGTACTCTTTATATTATTGAAATGATGCATACATCACTCTTCCGATAGTATGTCTATCATGTTGCCAAAATCTGGGTCAACTATAATAAGAACATAGATCATCAAGATAAAATTTGAAACAACCAAACTCATTTTCATTCCATTATGCTACAGTGATAGGTATAGTGAAAATAAATATCTACTTAACACAAGAAACAAAACAAAATTACAAACACAATTCATAATTTTGAATCAAAGCACATAAGCAAAAATTTCAAACTAACTCAATACATCAAATTATTCTCCCAGAACGATGTCATTTTTGATAACACTCAGATTAAACTCTTGAATAGGCATAGTGGCATTGTCAATATATTTTGCCAACAAGGATTTGGGGTCGAATCCACAAGAAAAAATATGAGTGGTGATGGGGTAAGTTTGAGATAAAAGTAACTTGCTAAATTTAAATCTAAGATATATGTGGGGGGTTTCAGTAATAAAAGTGGAACATAGACAGAATTAATTAAAATATGAACAAGTTATCAATGGCTAACACAAATATGGAGAATGATCTTAGGTGGATTTATGCACCTAAGTGTTATGATATCTATGTATTTAGCCTAGTTTTAAGGACTTTTTTTGTGTGTAATGAGTGGATATTCATATAATTAAGCATCTAAGTGTTAATGTACTTGTTTATAATGTTTAATATGTGCTCAAAACAAGTTTGGAATGAAAATGATCACTTTGAGTTTAGATGAGAAAACTAGTGTTATTATCTTGAGCTATATTTTGTTCAACTTTAGCTTGTTGGATTCTAGTGTAGCACTGACTTGTGGTGTTTGATGATGTAGTAAGCCTTTTGAGATGTTAAAATCAATCATGAGAGGATATAAAAGCTGAATTTGAAGTGAAAAAGAACCCATAGGATGAGGAACTCAACTCCAAATGGATGGAGCTTACTTGAACGAAATCTAGAAATTCTGAGCACAAGGGAGTGCCACGCCCTTGGATATCCATATTAAGGGTGTGACATGCCCTTGTACAAAAACAAAAATTTCAAATTCCAATAAGAATCCACGATAAGGGTGTCTAAACCCTTATCACACCAATTTAGTAGCATGGCACGCCTATGGTTTCAAAATGGGGTCTTGGTTCCAAATATAAATAGGACACTACTATTTCATTGTACACATCTTCGATGACTTTGGGGTCTAGAAATACACGTTAGAATGATTTTTTTAGGGTTCTAAATCTTTTCTTTAGTTTACTTTTGTTTTTTTATACATGAATTTCAATTTTGTGGTTTGTTGTAAGATGATCTTAGGCATATTTATACATCCAAGTGCCGATATTTACCCATATTTATACTTGTTCTATGAGCTAAAACGTGTGCATTGTATTATGTTTGAACCTAAAATGTATTATTGAGCTAATGTATATAATTACTGTTGTGAGGCTTGATTTTGGTGCTATTGGACACGCTATTGTGAAATAGTAAGGAGATTTTGGACCATGGAAGCATTTGAAGTGACATGATGGACATAAAGATGCTAGAAAGAGAGTTAGAAAACAAAATGAAGTGGTGAATAATAAGATCAAATTGACAAAATCCAGTGAGGGTCTGCGATAGCTCCGCATAGTAGACCCAAATCGCTGCTTTTACCTCTGCGTCGCGGAGGCTGGCAGTTTCCAGATGTCAAAATCCAGTAGCTATTTGCAATAAGCCTGCATCGTGGACCTTTAACTCCACGATGGACTCTGCGATGCAGTGAAGAGGAATTTATAGGAAATCTTTCTACTATAAAATGAACACTTCAAATCAATTAGGGATACTTTGGCATATGTACAATAGAGGCAAAAACAATTACAATACTTCTCTTAGGGATCTTTGAAATTTCATCTTTCAGCCTTAATTTTGGTATGAGTAATTTTATTTCTTTGATTTTGATTTTGAACATGAGTAGCTAAACACCCTTGTTCTGATGTTAAGGCTAAGAACAAGATGTATTTTTATATTCTTAGAGTGGATTAACATTGAGTTATCATGGGTTATTATTATTCTCTTTTACTTACTATTTTGATGAATGATCACCATAAAAATACATCCATAATCCTTTGTGAATCCTTAAGAAAAATCATTAGCATAGATTGAAGAGTTTAAGGAGCAAGTTCTTATTCTTTTATAGACTAAAGTATTTGAATTAGGGTCTAGGATAGAGATATACCTAGAAGCCATGTTTGGGTCACTTGAAGGAAGATATCTTAATGTATCTAAATGGATTATTGCATCCCTGCTCAATGTTGTAGTTGCAATGTCCCTTTAGGTAGAAGATTAGAGGCTCGAGAGACTATGATGATAATCTAAACCCTACGAATTATTAACCAGATAATCAGCACGACTGCGATAAGGATAGAGATTTATAAGACTTTTAGAGTATATCAACCCTAGAATTCTATCTCATATTATTTACAACCTTGCATACGATGCTATTGTCACACTTTATTATTTATTTAATTAGTAAATCAATCAATAAATTATCACAATCATCTTGATACTCTGAAACACTTGAATACATTATTGTCAAAACTAAAGTTGATTAAATTACTAATCAAGTAGTCCTTGTGGGTATGATATCCAATTCTTTGAGTCACTATATTACTTATACGATCGTGTGTACTTGTATGTAGATAGACCACACCAAGTTTTTGGCGCCGTTGTAGGAAAATCAATTAATTAGTAATTTTCTAAATTTTTTGCTCTTTATGATAAATTTATGTGTTAAAAACTTGATCTTAGTGATTGAATTTTGCAACACCAGCGAGGTATCAAACTAGCATGAGTGAAAGAATTGGTAGAGCCTTATTCAGAGCCAGAATAGGTATTTCATCAGTGGCGAAGAGTAACAACACTTCACTATCCAATCAAGCAAGTTTAAATAGGAGATCAAGGAGATCCTAATCTTAATGATACAATTGATACTAATGCTCCAGCTCTGGTGGTTCCAGCTGCTTCAGCTCGAGCAGAAGCTAGAACTGTTCATGAAGTGGAAATCTCACTTATGAACAATGCTACTTATTGCATCTACAAGCCAGATGCGGGTGGATGATTTAAACCAATGGTGCAACTTTTGCACTCGAGTGGGCAGTTCATAATTTATCTTACGAGGACCCACAGCAGCATATACAAAATTTTCTTGAGATGAATGATACCTATATTCCTTCTAGGGTATCTGCTGATTATGTCATATCAACTCTCTTTCCCTTATCTATTAAGAGAAGCAAAGAGGTGGTTATATACTGAACTACCCAACTCCATTACTTCCTGGGATGATCTAGCTCGAAAGTTCCTTATTTAATTTTTTCCACCAGAGAAGACAACACATTTGAGAAGTAAGATTTTGAGTTTCAGGAAAAGAGATGGAGCGGATATTTCCAAGCTTGGGGTAGATTCAAGTCTATGCTCAGGAATTACCCTCAACATCATTAGACTAATAATGAGTTGGTGCACACTTTCATTAAGGTTCTTGAGCCAAACACCAAGATTTTCCTAGATTCAGCAGCACGTGGGCAAGCTCTAGAGAAAGACTTATGACGAATTATATACACTGTCAAATCAGATTTCACAGAGGAATCCTGAATGGCATGCTGAAATAAGGGTGCTCCAAAGAAGGTTGAAGGTATGCTGGTGGTTGATCTATTTACGGCTATATCAGCCCAGATTGCTACACTATAGAATTAGCTAACTACACAGCTTAGCAATATAAATTTGGGAGTCACAAAGTATGCACCAACAATAACGAATGTAGTTCTTTAAGCTCATACATAGTGCGAGGTTTGTAGGAGCAGTGAACATACAGCTGACACTTGTATAGCAAATCCAGACTTTATAAATTATATGGGAAAAGAACAATCAAACTTTGGTAATACTTATAATCCTAACTAGCGGAATCATCCAAATTTCTCATGGGGTAAAAATTAGGAACATAATACAAATCAATATCATGGGCCAGTGAATCAGAACCACCAGTAACATATTCTAGAAAATCAATCCACAACTCAAACCAAAAATATTGAAGAGATGTTGAAGAAAATTATGGCTACTCAAGCACAGTTGGTAGCAGATGTAAACATTCAGTAGATGATTATAAAGAACATGGAGGTTCAAATGGGTTAGATTGTAGGAGCACATAACACTAAATCTTAGGGAGGTCTACCTAGTGATATTGGGCTAAATAAAAAATAGGTGAATGCAGTCACTAATCAGAGTGGGTTACAACTAAATAATTTAGAACCTAAGTAGGTGAATCACAATGATACTGAGGGTGAAACAGTAAGAAAAGAAGAGAAATTTATAGAAGACAACGCTAAAAGTAAGGAAACCAACGCAGAAACTGTTATTCCACCTCCACAATTCCCACAAAGGCTCCAAAAAGACCAAGAGAATGTTTGCTGAAAGAAGTTTATTGATATTTTAAAATAGGTTCACATTAATCTTCCTCTAATTTATATTTTGCAGAGTGTTCCAAAGTATGATAAGTACGTGAAGGACATTATGGCAAACAAGAACCGTTTAACTGAATATACTATAGTAGCACTGACTGAGGAGTGCACATCTAAGTTTTATAATAAATTTCCCAAAAAGATGAAAGATCCAGGAAGTTTCACTCTGCATATCACTATTTGGAATTCCATCAGTGCTCGGGGCTTATGTTATCTTGGGGAAAGCATTAGTATTATGCCTATATTTTTGTAACGCCCCAAGCCTGTACCCCAGATGCTATACGATGCTCATAATCTCAAGGGACAACAAGCCAACCCATGATTGGTACCTGCTGTAGTAACTAAATAACAATACTATAATTATGTGTAAATTATGTGGAAACTTGCCATAAGGTTCAAATCTAAAATAAAACTGAAATTGAACATCTGTCTGAAATACTTTAGTTTGAAAAGCCTCTACTATCTGAATAAGGGATTGATGGGACAATCCCCCAACTAACCCGGACTACTGAAAACTGATAAACTGAGATACAAAAGTAATAATTATGTCCTCAAACTATGAGGACTCACCACTAGTCTACTGATGATGATCGGGCTGCTAAGTATGATTGGGAGCTCGTGTGTCTGAACCTATGATATAATACATCATTGCGCAAAACAAAAGTAAGTGTCAGTACTTTGAATGTACTGGTATGCTAAGTGAGGTAGGGTGAGACGTATGAGTTCATATGCATGAACAATACTGACTGAAATAACATGAGTATAACTGAATGAAAGTACATGCATGAATACATAAACTGTAACTAAGGTCATAATAACACTGGATACTAAGTTCTAAATTATTGACTTACTGATATCTGAGTTTACTGATAGTGTATTACTATTAACTGAGTGACAGTGTCTGACAGTCCTAATTCTATGGAACTATTTTGAGTTCTATACTGAACTAAGTGACTGTGTCTGGCAGTCCTAATTTCTGTAGAACTGAACTAAATTCTATTCTGAAAACTAAAAATGAGATTGTGGAAGGTAATCATCTAACTGACATACACTTTTTTGAATAGATTAAGGTCCAACCTACAACCCAGTTGGAAGGGTATCAGTACCTGCCATGGGTATAGACAACTGTGAGTTAACCCTCTATGACAGAAAACTTTTTTATCAACACTCGCTGGAAGGAAAACTCGTATGAGATACATAGACCCTAGTCTGGCAGGAAGATATCTTAACCTATACTGGCTATACAGTTTTGTAATGCAGGGATTACTACTAAGGGTCAAACCCTCTGCTGAAAGGAATTCCCCCATCCCTGGGTTTGCTCGATGCTGAATCCTACTCCCAACTGAATAGACACTGAATTGATTCCTAGTTCATACTAGGCTTGACTGAACTATTACTGATTATACTGTCTAGTTGAACTGAACTAAGTTCACCGAGTTCTATTGACTAACAGAATACTACTGAATTTTGTTTACTGATTGAATTTACTGAGGTCTAAACTGAATACTAAACTGGACAGGATTGATATTGAGTCTACTGAGTTTTTCCTGAGTTTTATAACTGACTGAGAGTACTAGTAATCATGACATAACTGAGATTATTCTATAACTGACAATGGATCTAGGTAAACATCTAAATTATTGAGTATTAAATACACTCTGGACTTGAAACATGAAAAGTGAATCACTACATGACTTTAGTAGCATAATGGTACTAGCTTGCTAATAATACATTCAGTTAGACATTTTTGTCAAACATTTGATATACATGAGCTTGTGCATGATTGAAATCACACAATAACATGTTATGCTTGGACTAGTCTAATCATATAAGCATTTTGACTAACACTTGGGGAGCATAGATATTTCACATATCAATAAACATATAGTAATATCATGGATTCTACATTCAACTTGCAATTCAAGAGTTTGACATATAGTTCACAAAATTCAATTCACAATTAAACTAGTTTGCATAAAACTATCATGGAATTAGATCACCATTAACATCATAATCATTAATACATTCAAGATCCAACATGAAATCCACGAAATCAATTAACTTATATTTAGAAAGAGTTTATTGAACTCCAAGGGTGGAAGGAAACCCTTGGATGAACACTTCACATACCTTGGTATTCAAATTTGCGAAGAATGATGGAGTTTTCTTGAAGGTTGAATCTTGAATTAGAGATCCTGGGTTTTGCTTCTTGAGAAATTTTGAGAAAGATGAATGGATTTTCCCTCTAAAGAGGCTTAATTTTGTATTTTGAGGGCTGACATAAGGTGGTAAAAGACCCAATTACCCCTGAGGATTCAACTTTTTAATGACTGAAAGCTAATTTAGCCACGCACAGACTGATGCATCGTATCATTGGCATCGACACGATAGCCAATGTACCATATCGAGTCTGCATCGATTTACTAGAATTTGCACTGGGAGCTGGGGAAAAATACTTATTGACACGATGGGAGATGCATAGCGTAGAGATTGCATCGATCGACTGGTTTGAGCTTTCAAATGTGTTTCAAATAGAGTCCAAGAAATCTGAAACTTTTTCGAGAACACCTACTGACATTTTTTATCATGATTCAACCTAAAAATCATTACTTTAAGGTCATAAGGTTGTGAAATGGAGTCACCAACCTAAAAAGGCTAAAATAACAATAAGTCTGAATACTTAGCTAAAGTTTTCTAAGTCTGGGACCTCTTAACAAACATTAAAGGACTGAGTTAAGCTTAGGATTTTGCGGGATCTTACAATATCTTCCCCTTAGGAACATTCATTCTCGAATGAGACTGACTAAGTTGGGAATACTGATAGACTAAACTTAGATATTGGATATGCATAACTGCAACATGATTTCATAACTGACATGACTGATATGTTGAAATTTTGTGCTGAATATGCATATCTGATACATGAGTACATAACTAAACATAATTCATGAATACTTGACTGGGATTGTAATACGCTAAGTTTCTCATGCTAAACATGCATATCTAATGCATGAAGTCACAACTAAATATGCAATGGTAACTAGTACCAAGCCTATAAAGGAAAATTGAGCATGGAACTGAGTAAGTTCAAGGAAACACTATTACCTTGGGCTGAGTCTGAGTTTGCGGAGAAGAGGTGAGAATACTTGGTCTGTATATCTACTTCTGCTTCCCAAGTAGCTCCATCAATGGACTGATTCTACCAAAAAACTTTGACTAGAGGGACCTCTTTGTTCCTCAATCTGCGAATCTGATAATCAAGGATTTTGAATGGAATCTCCTTATAAGAGAGGCTATTTTGAAAGTCTATACTCCCTATAGGGATTACAACTACTGGGTCACCTATGCATTTCTTTAGCAAGGAGACATGGAACACTGGATGGACTGAAGCTAAAGTCTGAAGGTAACTCAAGCTCATAAGATACCCTTCCAAAATTGCTAAGAATTCGATAAGGACCGACATATCGAGGACTGAGATTCCCCTTCTTTCCAAACACCTTCACTCCTTTTATAGGAGAGATCTTCATATACACATAATCACCTCTCAAATTCAAGATCCTTTCTGTGCACATTTGCCTTTGATTTATGTCGGCTATAATCTATCTAAAGCCTTTCCCTGATCATCTAAACTTTTTCTAAGTTATCAAATACCAAGTTAGGCCCTACCACTACAGCTTCACCCACTTCAAACCAACCAATGAAAGATCTACATATCCTCCCATAGAGCGCCTTAAATGGAGCCATTTGAATACTGGAATAGTAACTGTTGTTATACGCAAATTCAATAAAAGGAAAGTGGTTATCCCAATTACCTTTAAAGTCAATGTCACATGCTCGTAGCATATCCTCTAAAGTCTGAATGGTCCTTTTTGCTTGACCATCTATCTGAGGGTAAAAGGCTGTACTGAGATGGACTTGGGTACCAAGACCTTTATGAAAGGCTTTCCAAAAATAAGAGGTAAACTGGGTACCTCTATCTGAGATTATAGATATCGGAATTCCATATAATCTGACCAACTCTTTGACAAAGAGCTTGGCATAGTCCTCGGCTAAATAAGAGGAATGAACTGGTAGGAATGAGCTGGTTTGGTTATCGTGTCTACAATGACCCAAACTGAATCATGCTCATGATGAGTATGAGAAAAACCCATCACAAAATCCATGTTCGCCTTCTCCCACTTCCAAGTGGAAATACTGAACTCCTGGATAGACCCACTGGGTTTCTGAAGCTCAATCTTAACCTGCTGACATATAGAGCACTTAGCTACAAACTCTGTAATGTCTCTCTTCACCCCACTCCACCAATAGATCTCCCATAAATCATGGTACATCTTAGTGGCCCCTGGATGAACAAAGCAATACACACCATGCATTTCTGCAAGAATGTACTATCTCAAGTCATCTACACCTAACACACATAGTCGACCCTGACAACGCAATACACTATCTCTCCCTTTGGGAGAATACCTCTATCTTCTAATCTTTGACTAATTCTTTCAACTTAACTAGACTAGGATCCCTATCTTACTTATCCTTCTCTTCAGAAACCAGGGATGATTCTGAACTACTCTGCTACTGAATCAACTAAGCAGACACCTAGTCGGGCAGCCTGATGAACATCCTGAGGTACCTTTTTATTACCATGATCCATGTGAGCAACACTACCCATAGACATCCTACTTAGAGAATCAACCACTATATTGGCTTTACCCAAATGATACAGGATGCTTATATCGTAGTCCTTCAACAACTTCAACCACTTTCTTTGATGGAGGTTTAGGTCTTTCTAAGAGAACACATATTGTAGGCTCTTATAGTTAGTGAAAATATCGATGTCAACACTATATAAGTAGTGCCTCCAAATCTTTAAGGAAAATACTACTGCTGCTAACTCAAGATCTTGAGTTGGATAATTCTTTTCATGGGGCTTAAGCTGTCTAGAGGCGTAGGCTATGACCTTACCTCTTTGTATCAAAAAACACTCAAACCAACCCTGGAAGCATCATAATATACCATAAATCTATCTGAACCATCTAGTAGAGTCAAAATTAGGGCTTTAGTAATCGAGTCTTCAACTCTTAAAAAATCTTCTCATAAGAATTTGACCTTCTTCTAAATTAATCTGGACATTGGGGATACAGTAGATGAAAATCCCTCAATAAATTATTGGTAATAGCCAGCCAAACCCAAGAAACTCCGGATATCTAATAGAGAGATAGGTCTGGGCTAGTTTCTCACCGCTTAGATCATTTGGGGAGCAACTCTAATGCCATCACCTAAAATTATATGGACGAGGAAGGCTACTGACCTTAGTCAAAATTTGCACTTATTGAATTTGGCAAATAACTGATGGTTTTGAGAGTCTATAATACTACTCTAGGATGGTCTGCATGATCATGCTCACTGCAGGAGTAAACAAGGATATCATCTATGAAGACTATAATGAACATGTCTAAGTACTTCTTGAACACATGGTTCATCAAGTCCATGAAAGCTGTTGGGCCATTGGTAAGACCAAATGACATGACTAAAATTTGAAGTGACCATAATGAATTTTGAAAGCTATTTTTGGGATGTCACATTCTCTAACTATGAGCTGATGATAGCCTGAGGTCTATCTTAGAAAAGTAATAAGCACCTTGAAGTTGGTCAAACAAGTCATCAATTTTGGGAAGTAGATACTTGTTCTTTATCTTGACTTTACTTAGCTGATGGTAGTCTATGCACATTCTGAGAGAATCATTTTTGTTACGTATAAATAGAACTGGTACTCCTTATGAGAACACACTGGGTCTAATGAATCCCTTATCTAGGAGATCTTTCAACTGTTCTTTTAATTCTCTAAGTTCTACAGGTGCCATTCTATATGGCGGAATAGATATGGGCTGAGTTTCTAGAAGAAGGTCTATTCCAAAGTTGATTTCCCTTTTGGAAGGGATTCTAGGAAGATCTTCGAGAAATATATCTGGGAATTCACATGCTATTGATAATGACTCAAGATTAGGGGTTTTTGATCTAGAGTCCTAGACTCGAATGAGATGGTAGACACATCTCTTAGATATCATTTTACTTTTCCTAAGGTAGGAAATAAGTTGACCCCTAAGTGCTGAAATACTACCCCTTCACTCTAGGATGGGCTCATTCAAAAACTGAAATTGGACAATTTTGTTTCTATAGTCAACTGAGGCATAGCAAGAATGAATCTAATGCATACTGAGAATAATATCAAAATCGGTCATCTCTAATTCGACTAAGTCTGCTGAAGTGACTTTCTGAGATACCATAACTGGACAGATCCTGTATACTTTCTAGGATATGATATATTTACACACTGGTGTAGAGACTAAGAAAGGCTCTGCTAGAATTTCGAGGCTGACTCTAAAGTCAAAAGCTATATAAGGAGCTACAAAAGACAAAGAAGCTCCTGGATCTAGCAAAGCATAAACATGCAAATGATAAACTTGTAACATACCAGTGAACACATTAGGAGAACTTTCCTGATCTTATCAGGACTGAAATGCATAGAGTCTATTTGGCCATTGCCCATTGGTAGCACTAGAAGCAGCACCCTACTGATTCACGTAACTGAATTGAGCTGAGGGGTGGTTATGCTAACTCTGCGAACCCACCTGAGGACACTATATGACTCTGTAGCCTGGCTTTCCATATCCAAAACATACATCACTGCCAGCTCTATAGATACCCTAATGGTTTCTGCCATACTTCTGGCAGAGAGGATTTGTTCGGGAACTTCTAACACTACCCAAGGGTTTAGGGCCTGATGCCCTATCTTTATTACCATCTCTGAATTTTAGCACATGAGCACTGGCTAAGGATAGAGATGGGCCTGAGGATTTTTGGTGGGACTGAGAATAATTCCCACTCTCTGACTTAGGTTGAGAGAAGTTTAAACTACCTACTCTCGCACTTTTGTTCTATCTCTCTTTCTCCCTATTCTTTGGCTCCTCTATTTACTAAGCATGGACCATGAGCCTGGATATGTCCATCGCCTTAATCAGCATTGCGTTCCTACACTCCTTGACCATACCCTAGATACCTCTAACACAAACTTACTCATCTTTGCTCTGCTATCTACTACCACATGAGGAGCATATCTAGATATTTGAGTAAACTTAAGAGAATACTCTTGTACCATCATGTTGCCTTGCTTCAAATTTATAATCTCCAAAACCTTTGCTTCCCTCAACTCTAGCAGGAAGAACCTATCTAGAAAAGCAATAGCAAACTCCTCCGATCTATGGGCCCTGCATCTACGGCCCTCTCTGCTTTTCACTGCTTGAACCATGAGTGAGCCACATCCTGCAACTGATATACAGCTAACTTGGCACTCTCACTAGCTGTCACCCCCATAATATCTATAACTTTCTGCACCTAATCGAGAAATTCCTAAGGGTTCTCATCTGACTTAGACTCAGTAAAAGATAGAGGGTTCATTCGGGTAAAGTCCAAAATCTTGGCTGCAGCAGTATTGGCCACTGGGTCGGCTAGAATGACAAATGTGCATTCATTCTGGGCTAATACAGAATGAGCTAGGGTGGTGAAAGCTACTCTGAATTCAGCGTGGGAGACATATTCATCTAGGGGATCTATCTGGATGGGCTAAGGTACTAACTGATTTTCGATTCTCCTTTCATTATTCTTTTTGGGAGGCATGTTCTATTAACAAAAAGGAGAGAACAGATTATACTGAGATTCATTCTCACTCGCGTGACATGAATACTAAAAAAAGGGAAACTTTTCCTAAAATATCTAATAGCCTCCTATCCATAAGTGTGACATGCTACACACCCATGCACAAGACTCTACTAGACGTGGCTTTCATATTTCCTAGGACGCTGTTGAACCTTAGTCTCTAATACCAAGTTTGTAATGCGCCGAGTCTGTACCCTGGAAGCTACATGGTGCTCATAATCCCGAGGGACCATAAGCTAACCCATGACTGGTACTTGCTACAATAACTGAATAATAATACTATAATTAGGTGGAAATTAGGCAGAAACTTCCCTTAAGGTTCAAATCTAAAATAAATACTAAAACTGAACATCTGTCTGAAAAGTCTCTATTGTCTGAATAAGGGACTGATGGGACAAGCCTCCAACTAACCTCGACTACTGAAAACTGATAAATTGAGATAATGAAGTAATAATTATGTCCTCAAACTATAAGGACTCACCACTAGTCTGCTATTAATGGATCGGGCTTCTAAGTATGATCAGGAGCCCAAGCGTCTAAACCTATGTATAAGACATCATAGTGTAAAAGAAAAGTATATGTCAGTACTTTGAATATACTGGTATGCTAAGTGAGGTAGGCTGAGATACATGAGTTCATATGCATGAACAATACTGACTGACATAACATGAGTATAACTGTATTAGAGTACATGCATAAATACATAAACTGTAATTGAGGTCATAATAAGACTGGATATTGAGTTCTAAATTACTGACTTACTGATATCTGAGTTTACTGATACTGTATTACTGTTAACTGAGTGACTGTCTGACAGTTATGATTCTGTGGAACTATTCTGAGTTTTGTATAAACTAAGTGACTGTCCTGATTTTTGTAGAACTGAACTAAGTTCTATTCTAAAGACTGAAACTGAGCCTGTGGGAGGTAATCATCTAACCGACATACCCCTTTATGAATATATTGAGGTCCAACCTGTAACCCTAGTTTGAAGGGTATCAGTACCATGCCATGGGTAAAGACAACTGTGAGTTAACCATCTCTGACAGGAAACTCTTTCATCAACCCTAGCTCACAGAAAAATCCGTATGAGATGTATCAATCCTAGTCTGGAAGGAAAATATCTCAACCTATGCTAGCTACTTAGTTCTATACTGCAGGGATTGCTACTAAGGGTCAAACCCTCTGCTACCAAGAAAGCCCCCATCCCTGGGTTCTCTGAATGCTGAATCCTACTCCCAACTAAATAGACACTAAACTGATTCCTAGTTCATACTAGGCTTGACTGAACTATTACTAATTATACTATCTAACTGAAATGAACTGAGTTCATTGAGTTCCATTGAATGATGAAATACTACTGAATTCTGTTAACTGACTGAATTTACTAAGGTCTGAACTAAATAGTGAACTGGACTAGATTGATACTGAGTCTAGTAAATTTTTCCTGAGTTTTGTAACTGACAGAGAGTATTACTAATCGTGATATGACTGAGATTATTTTGTAACTAACACTGGCTCTAGGTAAGCAACTAAATTGTTGGGTATTAAATACCCCCAACACTCAATAATATGAAAAGTAAATCATGCATGACTTTAGTAGCATAAAGGTACTTGCTTGCTAATAATACATTCACTTAGATATTTTTGGCAAACACTTGTTATACATGAGCTTGTGCATGATTGAAATTACATAATAACGTGTTATGCTTGGACTGTCTAATCACATAATCATTTTGACAAATACTTAGGGAGAGCACGAGTATTTCATATATCAATAAACATGTAGTAATATTGTGGATTCTACGGATTCTACATTCAACTTGTAATTCAAGAGTTTGACATTTAGTTCACAAAATTCAATTCACAATTAAACTAGTTTGCATGAGACATAGGACAAATCATGGAATTAGATCACCATTAACATCACAATCATTAATACATTTAAGATCCAATATGAAATCTATGAAATCAATTAACTTGTATTTAGAAAGAGTTTCTTCAACTCCAAAGGTGGAAGGAAACCCTTGGATGAAAACTTCACATACCTTGGTATTCAAATTTGTGGAGAATGATGGAGTGTTCTTGAAGGTTGAATCTTGAATATGAGATCTTGGGGTTTGATTCTTGAGAAATTTTGAGAACGATGAATGGATTTTGCCTCTAAAGAGGCTTAATTTTGTATTTTAGAGGCTGACGTAAGGTGGAAAAAGACCCAATTACCCCTGAGGACATGACTTTTTAATGACTGAAAATTGATTTAGGCATATGTAGCCCGACGCATCGTATCATTGGCATCAATGCGATAGCCAATGAGCCGCATCGAGTCCGCATCAATTCACTGGAATTTGCATTGTGAGCTGGGGAAAAATACTTATTGACGCGATGGGAGATGTGTAGCATCGAGATCGCATCAATCCACTGGTTTGAGCTTTCAAATATGTTTCAAACGAAGTCCAAAAAGTTTATAACTTTTTTGAGAACACCTACTAACATTCCTGATCATGATTCAACCTAAAAATCATTAGTTTAAGGTCAAAAGGGTTATAAAATAGAGTCACCAACCTACAAAGGCTAAAATAACACGAAGTCTGAATACTTAGCTAAAGTTTTCTAAGTCTGGGACCCCTTAACAAGCTTTAAAGGACTGAGTTAAGCTTAGTTTTATGGGGTCTTACAATTTTAGTTTAGAAAGATAGATTTAGGCAGCTCTATACCTACCACAGTTATTTAATAATTGGCTAACCTGTCATTTGCGAGGACTGATGGAATTATTGAAGATGTATTGGTGTAAGTGGGATCGCTTATCTTGCTAGTGAACTTCATTATTCTTAATTTTGATGCTGACCCAAAAGTCCCATTATTTTGGACATCTTTTTTTTGTAACTGGGCACTCAGTAATTGATGTAGGTACAGGATAGATGACTATGAGAGCTCATGACAAGGTGAGGTTTTTAAAGTGTATAAGGCAGTGAAGCTATCTACAATATATGAAGAATTGTCTGCTATTATAGTAATGGACCTTAAGTCTGAGCTCTACCTTCTACTGTCTAATGACCCATTTAAGCGAGGATTGATGGGGTATGGTCTGTATAGAGATGTGAAAGCACTTGAAATGGTATAAATAATGAATATGTCTAGCATTAACACCAGAATTACCGAATTTTAGTTTTTGAATAGAATAATTGGTTCCTCTCCTAAGGTATCAATTTATGAAGCACCGAAGCTAGTGCTTAAAGATCTACCCTCTCATTTGAAGTATGATTTCCTTGGTGAGGGTGATATTTTTCCTGTGATTTTGTCTACAGGTTTGTCTAATATGCAGGTGAAAGAGGCATTGACATTATTAAAGAGAAGGAATAAAGCAATCAAATGGCAAATATCAGATATCACAGAAATCAATCCTTTCTTTTATATGCAAAAATATTTATGAAAGAGAAATATAAAGAAAGTGTGCAACACCAGCAAAGCCTAAATCCTGTGATGAAAGAAGTAGTTAGAAAATTAGTCATTAAGTTGCTGGGCATTGGGATAGTTTATCCCATATCCAATAGTAAATAGGTCATCCCTGTGCATTGTGTTCCAAAGAAAAGAAGGGTGACTGCAGTGATAAATAAAGATAATGAGTTGATTCCAACTTGTATAGTGACTGGTTGGAGGATCGACATAGATTACAGGAAGTTGAATGATGCCACTTGGAAGGACTATTATCCCATTTCTTTTATTGATCATATATTAGATAGATTGGAGGGACAGGAATATTACTGCTTTCTAGATAGTTATTCAGGCTATAATCAAATAATAATAGGACTAGAAGATCAGGAGAAAACCACTTTCCCTATCCTTATGGCACTTATGCATTCAAATGCATGCCCTTTGGTCTTTGTAATGCACCAACGACTTTCCAGAGATGCATGATAGCTATCATCTATTAAATGGTAGAAGACTTTATCGAGGTATATATGGATGACTTTTCTATTTTTCGTAATTTGTTTGATATGTGCTTGCAGAACTTAGACAGAGTCTTAGCTCGCTATAAAGAAACCAACATTGTATTAAATTGGAAGAAGTGCCACTTTTTGGTCAAGAAAGATATTTTCCTTGGTCATAAGCTATCACACAAAAGACTTAAGGTAGACATAGCTAATGTGGAGTTCATTGAAAAGCTCCCATATCTGGTGCTAGTGAAAGTCACAAGCTTTCTTGGGTACGCTGTGTTTTATTTATCAAAGATTTTTGAAAGATAGCAAATCTAATATGCAAGTTGTTAGATAAAGAGGTTAAGTTTGACTTTAGGGCCGAATGTTAGAAAATATTTCAGAGTTCAAAAAGAGTGACAGAAGAACCCATCCTAATTTCTCTTGATTAGGCATTACCATTCGAGCTGATGTATGGTGCTAGTGATGTGGCTATTGGAACAGTATTAGGTCAGTGCAAAGATAAGGTATTTCACTCTATCTAGTATGTAATTAAACTCTTAGATGTAGACCAGGTAAATTATGCAGTCACAGAGAAGGAGATATTGGCACTTGTATACGTATTTGATAAACTCAAAGAATACTTGCTAGGCATGAAGGTAATTGTTCATACTGGTCATTCTACCATTAGGTATTTGTTTAAAAAGAAAGATACGAAGCCAATATTGATAAAATAATTCTTCTTCTCTAAGAATTTTATTTGGAAGTTC
Source organism: Capsicum annuum (assembly GCF_002878395.1). NCBI lineage: Eukaryota > Viridiplantae > Streptophyta > Magnoliopsida > Solanales > Solanaceae > Capsicum > Capsicum annuum. Next base: position 102,976,975 of record NC_061115.1, on the reverse strand, counting down.
GTGACAGAAAAGGAGCTGAAAATCAAGTGGCTGATCATCTATCTAGACTTGAAAGTGATGCTCATGTTGCCAATGATACTCTATGTATTCGGGAGGAGATTCTAGGTGATCGACTGATGACATGGGATGAAGCTGAAGTTCTATGGTATGTTGACATAGTTAACTTGCTGGTTAGTGGCATATATTCTCCTGGTGCAACAAGCCAACAAAAGAAGAAGTTGATTCGTGATTCTCATGAATATGTGTGGGATGAGTTGCATCTCCTTAAATAGGGTACAAATAGAATAATGACAAGATATGTTGTAGAAGTTGAATCTAAAAAAGTGATTAAAAGTTGTCATTCAGCGCCTTGTAAGGGGTTATCATGGTGGTGAAAAGACAACACAAAAAGTTTTATTGTCATGTTTTATATATCCCACCCTATTTAAAGATGTTGTAAATTATGTTAGAGGGTGTGACCAATTCTAGAGAATGGGTACAATATCAAGGAACCATGAAATACCCTTAACAATATTCTAGAAGTGGAGATCTTTGACGTATGGGGTATAGATTTTATGGGGCCATTTACCCCATCAGATGGTAAGTTGTATATTCTAGTGGCTGTTGGTTACATGTCAAAGTTGGTAGAAGTTGATGCTCTCCCCACAAATGATGCAAGAGTAGTGATGAAATTCATCAAGAAACATATTTTCTCTCGCTTTGGCACACCTAGAGAATCATCAATGATGGTGGAACGCACTTTGTGAATAATTGGTTCAATAATTTGTTGGCTAAATATGAGGTTAGAAAAAAGGTAGCCACAATATATCACCCATATACTAGTGGTAAAGTGGAGGTGTCTAATCTAGAGATTAAGTAGATCTTACAGAAAATGGTCAATGGATAATGTAAGGATTGGTTTTCTAAGTAGTATGATGCATTATGGGCATATAGGACAGCTTATAAAATGCCTATTGGGACCTTTCCTTATCTGTTGGTGTATGGAAAAGCTTGTCACCTACCAATAGAGCTTAAGCATCAGGCATATTGGGCTGTGAGAAAGCTAAATCTTCATATGGATATTTTAGGGAATAAGATGATGTTACAGTTGGCTGAGCATAATGAGTTCCACTTACATGCATATGAGAATGTGAAGTTATACAAAGAGAAAACAAAAAGAAGGCATGAAAAGCATATTATGAATCAAGTTTTTAAACCTAATCAACATGTGATGTTGTTTAATTCCATATTGAAGTTGTTTCTAGGCAAGCTAACGTGCAAGTGGTCTGGACCATTTTAAGTGGTGGGAATGACCTCTCATGGGGCTTTTGAAATTAGAGTAAGGACAAATGCAAAACATTCATGGTAAATGGACAAAGAGTCAAGCATTATTGGGTGGATCGTGTGGATCGTGTGGATCAGCACAAGACGTCCATCACTTTTGGAGAAGAATAAAGCTGAGTTTGGGCGTCCCACGACATTAAATAAGACACTGTATTGGAGGTTTCCCATGAATGTAATAGTTTAGTTTATTTCTCTGTTGTTTGGAATAGAGAAGAAAAAAAGGAGAAAAGAAATCAAAAACTATAAAAAGATGTGTTGAGCCATGACCAAAACTAAGGCACGGGGTGGGAGGCAACCTACTTTTTCTTAAGTATTTTTGTTGTTTTTGTTGAGAGTGCTAGAATGAGAAATTTTATGGTATGGGGAAGGACAATAAGTGTGTAAATTTTGCATTTTGAAAAGATATCAGGTATGTAAAAGATGCATTATATTAGGGAACAAAGAAGGTAAGAAAAGAGCGACAAAATTCCCCCAAAGTGCACTTTCCAATGAGCCTCTGTAATAGCCCTGTGTCGCAGAGCTTAATGCAGACAGATGCCTCCATTTGCACAAGGAAAAATATAAGGAGGCACTTCTAGTGAACCTCCGTGATAGCCCTGCATCGTAAAGGTTATCACAGAGACATAACTCTGCATCACGAAGAGGTAATATTTTAGGGAAATTTCATTACAAGGTTGGGTTTTAACCCGACCCAATTTTTTTAACTCAAACCCCCTTTTTAAATCCTATCTAATTTCACCATTTTCCCCCTATAACTAACCCTAGTGCACTGCTCCCTCTACCAAATTCTCCCTAGTTCCCTTCATTTCAAATTTAGTCACACCAAGAGTCATTTTTCCTATTCTCTCTTTCATTCCAACTCAGGTAAGATCTCAAATTTATGCATTTTTCTTTATTAAAATATGGTAGTAACATTATTGTTGTGTATAATTGGGGGAATACTTGAAATATTTTATGTTTGGTGTGAAGGGGTGAGTGCATTGAGTGATAGGAGCATTGATGAACATTATACCACTTTATGTTCTTTACTTGTGCTTTGAATTATAAGTTGTACTATTGCTTGATGACAATACCGAATTAGATTGTGGTGCCTGTCTCCTGTGCATGTTGAAACTTGAATAATTGGATGTACTTTGAAAAGAAGTGAAGTTTGGGTACCTTGGTGCTTTCATTCTTTATGACTCTTATGTGCAAACACAAGTGTACAAGCAGGAGGTTAGGGTTAAGTTTATGAACTCTTAAGAAGTGCATTATGCTTTCTGTATGAATTTCATGCCTAAATAATACTATTGCACCTGATTATATTAATGAGAGGATATAAAGCAACCAATAATGAAATATGAGTATGCTTAGTTAAAATTGATGTGTGCACGACTATGGAATTCTATGGTAACAAGTTTGATGTGTGCTTGAAGTCTGAGTAAAGCAACATTCATATGGTTTTATGTAGTTGTTGAGGTGATGGAACATGATATGATATTGAGAAAAAAACAAGGAAAGTCTAAGTACCCAAACTACATATCTAAGCACCCATGCTTGGCAACTAAGAGTGGGGAACCCCACCATACTTAGTGTTTGTTGGATGAGAGAGATGCCCTATCTAACTTAGATAATGCATTGTTCTAACTGAAAGGTCTAGGGACCGTCACCAACAAAAAGAAAAAGATATTGCTGGTTTATCTCAGCCCTCAAAAAAAAGAAATATCCCAACTGGCAGGGTACCAAGAGCTCTGGCAGTTCCCCGAGATCAGGTAAAGAGATATGGACTGAGATAGGTTGACGAAGCCAACAAGAAATGGTACACAAAACACAATGAGACCAACTAAACCCAAGAAGAATTTATCAGTAGGGCAAGCTTACTGAGAAAGTACTTGAGCATGGTTTCCATGCTGGAGTAGTTAATATGACCTTTTTGTTTGATCATGCCATGGAGTGCAACTTGCACCTTGGTACGGAATTTTATGCTAACTGGGATCCTAGGGACCCAGATTCGGAGGTGAAGATTCATGGTAGGTGGTAACCTTTACGACCCATGAATTGAATGAACTTTTAGGTATCCCCAAAGAACATGCAGATCCTCTCAGGCAGCTGAATATTACCCCATCATACGCTGACATTAGACACCTATTATATGGAAACGGGTCTACAGGTAGTTGAAATTAACACAAATACAGTGGTCTTTATCTAACTTTCCCATATGATCAAATGAATAGGGAGGTTCACATGTGGGGAAAGATCATCTACCATTATCTTATTTAGGTTAAGGATATGACAGATGTGACACATGATAGAGTATGCCTAATTTATACTCTAATGCAAGATGGTATTGAAATTAATGTAGGTGTTGTCATCTTTTCTGCAATGAATAAGACACGTTACCACAAGGGGCACTGATATGGGTTTTGTAGATTACTGACTAGGTTTTTAAGGAGGCACGAGGTTTAAGAAGAAGAGTTGGATTCCCAAATAGTAGTATACATGCACCCTATTGATGTGACTAGGACTAAAATTTTAGTTGTAGCTCATGGATTGGTGCTCTCTATGCTTGAGCGCCAGACTTTGACTGATGAGATTACAACCCGTATGTATGGGCTGCAATGCTCTAGCTAAGGGCAAGGGGTAGACCAACTATAATAGAGGATATTCGAGCTGTAGAGATGGATTATCCTATTGGTCACCATGCTAGGACATTTCTACAAATAGGCCCAGAGTTTGTTGATCTTGTTGATGATGATGTGCCCACTGATGAGGAGAGGTATCTAGAGATTAAATATTGATTCAGAGGAGGAGGAAGAAGTAGACCCACATATGGGAGCTAAGGCATATGGCCTAGATAATGATTATGACATGGATGATGCCTAATTAAGAAGTGTTACACTACCTCATTACTTCATTATGTCTGCAAACACTGAGGACAATGCTCTATCTTAATTTTGGGATGGTGGTCCTCATTCCTCATACCTTATATTTTTTTTTTTTGGATTTTATTATATTTTGTGGATTTTTATTGTTATTCTAGGATGTTTATTTCATTGTTGTTGATGATGTGGTGATCATTTGACATTAGGATTGATATTTATGATGTTGACTGATTTGGTAATTTGTAGGGATTTCTTTACTTTGATTAGTTCATTTGTTTTAGCTCGTAATTCTTTAGTTAGTATTTTCTTATCTAAGTTTAATTCAATTTTAGGAGTAAATTTTTTCTACCCATAAGGTGATTTTTAATAACTCGTCAAAGTTAGGTGCCTTTTCCTATGATAGATGGATGATGACCGTCTTAAGGGGAGTTAGTCTTAGGAAATAATGAAGTGACAAGAACCCAACCACTACTTTGGGTCGAGATACTTTGTGTTGGGCCATGTGGTTACATGACATGGAAAACACTTGTTTAGAAAGAGAAGCATGTCAAATTTAAAAGAAGGATGCTAGTTTTATACACCTATTCTTAATAGTGTGACTTATGATTTGTCAATTTAATTTAATTTGTGCAATAATTAGATGGAGAGTCCATGGGATGCTAGTTTTATACACCTATTCTTAATAGTGTGACTTGTGATTTGTCGATTTAATTTGTGCAAAATTAGATGGAGAGTCCATGGGGATCCTACTTAAACTTAGCATGCACCAAGTGTGAGTGAGATTCTTTATTTATTCTTCATGCATAATGATGTCCAAATCATGCTCGGTATGTTTATAAAGTAAAATAAAGGGTATTGGATTTGGGAGATGATGTAGGCATTTTGTTGATAGCTATGTTAGATTTGGGAGATGATGTAGGTATTTTGTTTTGATAGCCATGTTGTAAGAACTCTTTTTACCTACCCTTGTAATTATCCTTAGTTAGCCCTATTGAGCCTATAGCCAATTTTCTTTGGTACCCTTATTATAGCTTATACCCCTTCTTTGTTTAGTCTTAATTTGATCCAAAGCTCCTAGGTACTTTAATGAATAAAAATTTGTTGAGTAAGGAGTTGGAAAAAAAAAGAAAATAGGTGATAGTGAAGTCCATAAAATATAACTAGTGGTGTAAAAATAGAGGTACAATAAGGTAGGGAGTCAACTGATGAATAGAATAAAACATGTTTATGGGAAATTAGATAATGTGTTGAAACAGAAGATTCCCTTCAATAATGTATCCAACTAAGCTTAATGTGATGGGAAAGAAAAGGGGAGAAATATGAGGTGAAGAACTTGTTATTAATTGAGTGTTGTAATTTTCTTGTGATGTATTAAAGCATTTAGGGAGATTACCCACCATTTCTACCTAAATAAGTCCGTACCCATTACCTAGCTTACATTACACCTCTTAAAGACCTATTTGATCCTTAATCTTAACATTCAACTATTAGTGGAGTAGTACACTAAGGGAAAGGCTATGGTTCATCATGTATCATGTGTGAATTCTTTGTGAGAGTAAGTGGAATTTGATGTTTGGACCCATGATTGTTATAGATTGCAAAATTAAGATAAGCTGTGTGTATCATCTTGTTGTGAAGGTGCATGTAGAGGATAGTTGGGTGAGCTGTAGGAACGCTTGATTGAATAAGGTGCATAAGTTTGTCGACATTTTAGAGTCCACTTGTGAGGTTAGAGAGTTTGAAAATTGTAATCCTATGTTTTCATATGCTATATGACATGTTTGTGGTAAAAATTGATCAGTCATGTGTGGCCTATATGTGCCCAACAAGAGTGTCTTATTTAGATTGTGGTCTAAAGCTTAATTATGTTATAATGATTGCCTTGGATTGTTTTAGGATGAATAAGATTCTATGTGTGGGTGGTGATCTTGGGCGTATTAATACGTCCAAGTGCCAATATTTACTCATATTTATACTTGTTCTATGAGATAAAACATGTGCATTGAATTGTTGTTTAGAGTAAAATGTATTCTTGAGCTAATGGATCTGATTAGTATTACGGGGCCTGATTTTTGTGCAATTGGACACGCTGTTATGTAATAGTAATGAGATTTTGGACCATGGAAGCATCTAGAGTGACATGCTGAACCTAAAGATTCTAGAAAGTGATTTGGAAATCATGGAATAAGGCGGTGAAGAATAAGCTCAAATAGACAAAATCCATCGAGGGTACGTGATATCTCTGTGTAACATACCCAGATCCCTAATTTTACCTCCGCGTCATGGAAGATGGCGCTTTCCAGATGTCAAAATCTAGTAGCTCTCCACGTGAAGCCTGCATTGTAGACCAATGGTATCCGCAATGCGGTGAAGAGGAATTTACAAAAAATCTTTCTACTGTAAAAACAACACTTCAAATTAATTAGGGATACTTTGGCATACGTACAACAGAGGCAAAAACTATTACAATACTTCTTAGGGATCTTTGGACTTCAACATTAATTTAGCTATGACTAATTATATTTCCTTGATGTTAATTTCAAACATGAGTGGCTAAACATCCTAGTTCTGGGGTTGAGGCCAAGAACATGATTATATATTGATATTCTTAGTGGTTTAATGTTGATTTATCATATGGGTTATTTTTATTCTCTTGTACTTACTATTTTAATGAATATCCACCATTAAAAAACATTCATAATAATTTGTGAATCCAAGGGGAGAATCATTAGGATAGATCGAAGAGTTTAAGGAGCAAGGTCTTATTCTTTTACAAAATAAAGGATTCGAATTAGCGGCTAGGATAGAAATACACCTAGAAACCTTGTTTTGTTTACTTGTAGGAAGATATCTTAATGCATCTAAATGATTATTACATCCCCGATCAATGATGTAGTTGCAATGTACGTTTTGGTAGAAGATTAGAGGCTCGAGAGACTATGATCGTAATCTAAACCTGTAAATTAATAACCCAATTATCAACACAACCATGATAAGGATAGATATTTATATGACTGTTAAGAGTGTCTCAACCCTGGAATTCTATCTCATATTATTTACAACCTTTCAGGAGTTGCTATTGTCATATTTTGTTATTTATTTAATTAGTAGAGTAATCATTAACATATCACAATCATCTTGATACTATGAAACACTTGAATACATTATTGTGAAAATTGAAATTTATTAAATTACTAATCAAGTAGTCCTCGTGGGTACGTTATTCGATTCTTTGAGTCACTATATTACTTGTACGATCGCGTGTACTTGCGTGTGCAATAGACCTCAATAGAAGACCATGAGCGGCTAAACACCCTCTTCTAGGGTTGGGGCCAACGACATGATTAGTTAAGCTTATATTTGAATTGGTTTATGTTTATAATCATTATTAGTTGTTCATATATCCTTGTTATTAATATTCTATGGATTCATGGCCTTTAATATAAATCTATATTTTTATTATGAACTCGAAAGGAGAAATCTATAATAGAACAACGGATGTATGGAATGAGATCTTATACAGAGAGGGATTGAGTTAAGATTTGTGTTTAGGATAGAATAAATCTAATTGTCCTATTTGGTTCATGTATGAGATGAAAAGTAAATGTGTTTAGTTTAGTTCTCTCATGCCCGCTCATGATATTGTTGTAGGTCTAAGTTAGATAGACGATTAGAGGCTCAGAAGACCATAGTAATGTTATTAATCACTTGAATTAACAACCAAGATAATTAACTAAATCAATGAAATTGTATAGACAAGTAGGATTGTTCGTCTTTCTTGACCCTGGATTCTTCCCCATTATTGTCTCCAACACTTTACATTATCAAATTATTTATAGCTAATTTAAGTTTTATAATCTCAAACTTTATTGGGTACTCTAGCACTCGTTTAATATTGGTAGTGATACTATAATTAGATTGTTGTTGAGCACAAGTTTCTATAGGATTGATACTTCGATTTTAAAGGCTATTTTACTACTTGAAGACCATGTACACTTATGTGTGTGCTAGGACACAATAAGTTTTTGGAGCCATTGCTGGGGACTTGAAAATTGACAATTATCTTATTTTTGGTTTTGCTATTTCGTATATTTTGGAGTTTGACGCTGGAAAAGATCACAAAGAAACCCCACACTCAAAGGTCAAGGAGCTCAACTTTCGATGTTCAACGAGTGGCATATTGATGTTCCTACCATTACCTAAGGAGTCGAATAAAAAATTTAAGTAAAATTGGGTAAAGGGTTCAAGTCTTCAAAGTAACGATATAGAAGCCACATCGCCATATCCTTATTTCTATCACATTTCATATTGGAAGATATGAATCTTCTATCACACTAATACTTAATTGATATTAAGCAAAAGTTGGGATGACGATTCAAATCTTCTAAGTGGAAACACAAGTGATAGTTGAAGAGGTGTTTTTCCACAAAAGATGGGAAGAAACCCATCATGCCACGAAAGTGGCACGTATCCTTTTATTTATGCATGATAGAGTAGCTTTTATTTTTGTTTAAGCATAACCCATGAAATTGGGGTGCTGAAGAGTGTTTGGATTAAGTTAGAGAAAGGGTGTGTGGTGGACTAAGCAGGGCAGTGCATAGGACCCAAAATTGGTCTCAAGTACCATGATCATGGACCTGTGCCACTGCAAACGTGATAGCCAGGCTATCGTGATTGTTGAAATCTAATCACGATCGTGGTCAAATCATCTTAAAAGACCATCTAACTGCCTAGTCTTCCCACGCTTCTTTCTCTAATTTTCTCTCCAAAATTTCACAAGTTGGAAATTTTTTGCATAATCAAGCTGCACATTGCATCCCCATGCATCCTACACTACGATATATGTCTAACTCCCTTGAATTGTATCATTTATTGGACTAAAACTTATACTTTAGGAGTAGGCCTGGAATAGTGTTTCCACTTTCTAAACCAATGCTTGAATGTGATTATTTGTATGGTAGGCTATTGTAGTTGGTGTACACACTAGCGGGAAAGTATTGAGTACCCAAAATTTGGCCTAATTAGGTTGTAATTAGTGTGTACACCATGTATTTGATTGAATGATCCAACAAACTCATTGTAAACTTCTTCACTCTTCAAGAGCACAATCAAGAACTTAGGGTTTAAGTTTCATAAACATGATGATTTATTAATTAGTTGGAACTTAAATTTGGATCAAAAGCTGGTGTTTTGTACTGTTACAGATTGGGTCAAAATTGGTTTCAGATATTGCAATCATGGTCATTGGGACCACGATCATGGTCAAGGTGTCAAGGGTACATGATCTCCACATCTGAGAGTAGCTTCTAGCTTAGATAAAAAATTCTACCTGCCTATTCCTCACCCCAAAACCCACTATGACATCGCCCTATGAGTTTATTTGATTAGCCTAGCATGGTTTTGGTGTGAAAATACTAAGGATGGTCCTTGTTTTGTTACTTATAGGTACTCATCAACCAAAATAGGAGATTATAACCATATCCACTTCATGGATCAAGAATGTCATAGCCTTTACTATAATGACCTCCCAAAGACAAAGCTACTCCCGAAAAAATGTATTTCTATGGACAAGGTGCCAGAGAAATTACCAAAATTTCATAATAGACTTGCACTGCTACCAGGTCGATATGCTTTGTCCTGAACCCTTGCATTTCTAATGAGCTCTAGGTATGAGAATTCTACGTAAATCTTAGCGTAGTCTCCCTCTCAAACTTAGTGATGAAAACTAGGGAAAAGGAGGTGCACTTTGGAGCAGAGCAGATAAATGATATATATGTGCTCCCAGATGCAGACATGGATGAGTTCTAGGTAAAAGGTTGTGAGCCAGGGACCTGGACGACTAGCTTATTGTGCCTTGGAAAAGAGGTTCCTTAGGCTTCCACTAAGAGAGCGATCTCCATAAATTATTTAATAGCAGAGACCAGTATTAGGTTGAATATCATTTGCAGTTGGGTTTTTTCATGCACACACATGACTACTATCACAGATATGGGAGCTTGGATGGTGGCATATATCTTATTTGGCATTACTCTGAACGTGGGCTAGATTGTAATTATTGAATAGAGGAATTTCAATAGTCAGGGTGGTACAGTTCTTCTCTTTCCTTCTCTTATTACTGAGTTGTACATGAGGGCCAAAGTAGAGGATTATCCAACAAATACCTGGGCAAAACTAAACCCCCGCATTTTTCCACTCATAATTCAAGTGAGGGTGCACCTTGTCAAAGAAAAAAAAGAAAGATTGACTTGGGCAAGTCGACAGTTAAGGAGTCAGAATCATGTAGACCATCCACTGCTGGGCCTCTGAAAGATATTGGTGTGGATATTAGGGTCATCAAGGAGCTGGTATCAGGAGTATATCAGGGGATAGAAGAGCCCTCCACTAGGCGCCAATCTAATGTGTCCCGCTTAGATTATGAGAAGTATCTGGAGGAGCAACAGATGCAGGGAGCCATAGTTTCTAGGTTGTAACAACCTGATTTTCTAGAACCAAAATGTCACACGATTCTCATGATCCCGAAGGACCACAAGCCAACCCTCTACTCATATCTATACCTGAACACTACATAATATAAATAATAAGTGCAAAAACTAGCTATAAGGTTCAAAATATCTAAAAATACTCAAAATTGAAAACTGAATACTGATACATCTGTCCAAAAAGCCTTTAAACTGTCTGAACTGTGGAGTTGATGGGACATGTCCCCAAATAACTCCGTCTACTGAAAATAAACTAAGTATGATACGATAATCAAATAAGTATCATCCTCGACTAAAGAGGACTAACTGATACATCTACTGCTGCTGATTGGGACTGAGCTGCTAAGGGTACTCTGGATCTCATGCCTTGGAACCTATGATGTTAGATAAAACACCATAGCATAAATCCGTCAGTACAGGAATTACCGAGTATAAAGATAAGGTAAGGCTAAATGCAAGGGCTAAGCATGAACAATTACTTAACTGAATAATCATGACAGTACTAAATGAGAACACATTCAGGAATGTACAAACCATAACTGAAATCATCGTGACTCAAAATACTGAAACTCAGATACTACTTTACTGCTATTAGAACACACTAATAATGCCTGAGATACTAAATATTGAATCATCTGATATTGATAAATGAGTACTGGAGTTGAGATCAGTCTTATCTAGCGAGTGATCTCGAAAACTGATAACACTAAAATTGATTAACTGAATCTACTCATATCAATGACTGAATTCTGAGCTTTCTACTCTCGACTGACTGCATCGGAGATCAAACCTCTCTGACGAATGATTCCAGAATCTACTATCAATGATAAGAAATGATCATGTATGAATCTGACAACAAAAATACTCAACTGAATATGAGATTGAGATCAAGCCTATCTGATGGGTGATCTCTAGATCTAATAATAAGAATACTCAACTTAATTTGAGATTGAGATCAAGCCTATCTGATGGGTGATCTCTAAATCTGATAACAAGAATACTCAACTGAATTTGAGATTGAGATCAATCCTATCTGATGGGTGATCTCTAGATCTAATAACAAGAATACTCAACTGAATCAGAGACTGATATCAAGCCTATCGAACGGGTGATATCTGGATCTGATAATGAGATTACTCAACTGAATATAAGACTAAGATCAAGCCTATCTAATGGGTCATCTTGGGATCTGATAATAAGATTACTCAACTAATCTGAGACTAAGATCATGCCTATCTGATGGGTGATCTCGGGATCTGATAATAAGATTACTCAACTAGATATAAGACTAAGATCAAGCCTATCTGATAGGTGATCTCTAGATCTAAACTGAATAACTTTATATGGGACCAAGCCTATCTAATGGGTGGTCCATGAATCAATGGAACTATCTGAGTTCCTCACTAAGATAGATGAATGTATCTGACAGTCCTGATTTCTGAAGATTGATATTGAAACTATAACTGTGGAAAGTAGTCACTTAACTGACATTCCCCGAATCTCAACTGGTGGAGTCCAACCTATAACCCTATCTGGAAGGCTGTTAATACCGTGCCATAGATAAAGATCTCTCTGGTCAAGCCTATCTGACGGATGACCCTCGCAGGAAGTCAAGCCTAAGGCAATATAACTGTCAAGCGTATCTAACGGGTGACCAACCTTTCCTGACGAGTGACTCCTACATTGGCTATGTAGTTTTGGAGTTTAGGGATTGCTCCTAACGACTCTGTCTCTCTGACGGGAAGCCGCCATCCCTGTCCTCGCTCAGTGCTAGCTCCTACTCCCAACTGAAAGACTCTGAACTGATTCTTAACTGAAAATAAACTAAGCTGAATTTGATACTGATCATATTTCTTGAATGGTCTGACTGAGTTAAGCTGAATTCACTTGGTTTCATATATGACAAAATACTACTAAATCTCTTTATAAGACTGAATGACACTGAGCTCGGGATAGATTACTTGAATACTACTGAGGACTGAACTGAACACTTGAATACTACTAGATCTGAGCTGAGTACAGAACTGAGGCTAGATTACTAGTGGTACTGAGACTTTGGAGATTACTGAGATTACTTAAGTTTTGTATCTGTCTGAGAGTACAAAGTTCTATAACTCACTGAGTTTTGAGAATCGTGGATTGACTGACATTATCGAGAAAACTGACACGGGCTCTAGACTGCAGCTAATTATCAGGTATAAATACCCCCAGGACTCGATAACATAAAAGTAAAACATAACTATTCTTGAATAATCAAGACCATGGATAATCATTCACTATCACAATCACTAAGGCATCACTTCAAGCATTTAGGAATCCTAAATATGTAATAACATAGGGGATATGCTATTGGATCATACTCCATTCAACAAGATCTTGCATAAAAAACTTAGCACGTATTAAAGTCTTAGCATGTATCAAAGAGCACATAATTGAGGAATTTTATGCTATCATGTCACAATTCATTCACTAAGGCTTTTCAACAAATACTTGGCATGCATGGGCTTGCACACAATTGGGGATTTCTAATCAATATGCTAGAATGGATCTAATTCCTTCACATAAGCATTTAATCAAGCAAATGGGGAGCATGGTTTACTTATTTAACAATCTCTACACTTAATTAACATGAACACATCACTTAACAAGCAACTTGAAGAGGGTTTATCATGAACTTCACATGAATTTTACATACTAGGGTAAAGCTTGAAAACCTTGTAAACAAATATGAATCACAACTCAATAATAGCATGAACATCAATTTCAACTTAGATAAATCATGAAAACTTATAAAAATAAAAGCTTTGAAATTTAGAAAAGAGTTCTTGAGCTTCTTGGATGAAAGAGAGCCAAGAATCAACATCTGCATACCTTAGAGAAACTCTTTCTTGAAAGTTCTTGGAGAGATTCTTGATGTTTTGATTTCTCTTAAAGAAGAAGGAAGGGTTTTTATTTTTTATAAACCGTAGCTCTTTTTCTTGAATAACTTGAGAGAAAAATAGTATGTTTAGGTTAAAATGAGGCCAAATACCATGTTAAGGAGTATATATAGGGGTAGCAAAATGACCCCTTTCGCCTTTGGAAATAAATTGAAAAATTCTAATTTTACATGCTGGCACGGCGTGCCATAATCACGCTATCTCACTAGAAATTGAACAATCGGGAAACTTCTTAATGGTGCGATACGGTGGAAATCGCGTTTCCACCTTGGTTGCGAACTGAAAAGGCACCATGACATGGTGGAATCGCCTTGGTGCACTAAAAATTGACAATTCTAAAATTAAGCCTTGGTGCGATGCCCCATAATCACGGAGGCTCACTGGATTTTGACGATTGACATTTTGGTTGGCTCCATGATGCGCTAAAGTGCCAGGTGGGACACTATCTCACTAAAATTACTCAACTCTTTGCCTGGGTGTCGGATTTGGGAAAATTTGATATCGACAAAAAGCTTATTCAATACTCTACATGACAAAAAGTTGATATTAGGGAAATTCTACATGGTTTAAAATACTTCACACTTGGGAAGATACTTCTTAATCTTTTAGGGCTGAATTAATTCTTTACTGAAATGCTCTAAGGCTCAGACTATGAGAGAATTTTGTAGGGTATTACATAGGCTCAAGAGGTAATTTTCTGCATTGGCAGTGGTTCACAAGGAGCTTTGGGACTCCAATGAGAAGATGAAAAAGTGGGAGAATAAGAGAGATAAGTTCTTCAGTAAGATATGGAAGGGGGTAAAGAGCCTGTGGAAGGTCCTGAAACCTCGTGACATATTACCTTCTTCCATAGTAGAGAGTGATAATAAGGACCCTACTGAGTGGTCCGATGCAAATGTTTTGGTAATGATGCAGAGTCTTTAGGGGAGAGCAGCTCTTGATGCAGATTAACAGAGCCCCCTTATACCTTTATTGAGCTCTATTAATTATGCACTGAGGAAACTACTAGTTTTTTAGTTGGGTTGTATATAACTGGATTTGTATTAATTAGATATTTCTGGATGATTTGATGTTGATTTGTTAATTTTTTGGATAAATTTTTATATTTTTTCTGGGGTAGCAACATTTGGGCACTCTGATGTTGCCCATATTTCATGGATTAGTTATTTGATTTATTTTTAGATGTTTTTAGACCCTCTGATTTAATTTATCTTTATTGTGGTTATGGTGTTATCTGATGAGCTTTTCTCTATGATAGATTGAGTGACAATATTCTTAAGGAAAAAGTGTTTTGATTAGGTTTTGAGCTATGGATGCAGGGGAAGTCTTAGTACCCGTGGCATCAAGAATACAAATACAAGGGAAGTCTGAGTACCTATGGCATTTTGAATTTGGGATCACATTTATACCTATGGCAAAAATTAAGAAGCCATATGGTTGGTTTGCCCGTGAGAAATCTTTATGTGAGATAAAGGCTTGAGTTGATGCCATAATTAGCTAATTGTCCGTGGTGCAAATGCAAAGAAAACAACCCCCTCTATCAAAAAATTTTCAAAAATCAAGGGCATGGACGTAAGCGACCTTGTAACAAAACTTTTCTCTTTTTATGACGCCAAAAATTTTGGCTTGTGAAAATTGGTAGATACTTCATTTTTTTTTTATCTTTAGTGGGAGGAGCATTTGAGACCCCTTGGTGAATTTACGTACCATGTGTGGTGAGTTTATTTTTCCAAATCCCATGTGTACTTGTACCATCTAAAACTTACCTCATTAGTCTCTCAAGGATAATTTTGATTGTATTTGGTTGGTGAGATGATCCTAGGCTATTTTTGTGACATTGGAATCTACTTTTGCCTAAAAAGCCTACCCTTTCATAGATGTTATCCCTAGTCACCCACTTTGTTCCTTTGGACCTTTCTTTGAAAAACACATTGCAAGCTGTGATCCTTTAATTCTTACCCCTCTTTTGAACCCTATCCTCCTTGAACTAAAAAAAAAAATCAAATTGAGGATAAAAGCCTAACTTAGATTTAGTAAAGATTGAAAGAGGTAACTTTGGGCCATGAAGTTGTAAGTGGGTGCCTAAGAGATTATGCATTTAAAACAAATGATTAAAGAAAATAAAAGACCCAACATAAAAAAGAAATGCATGAAATATGCAAGAGAAAGAAATGAAAAGAAAATGGGTGAACAAAGGAAATAAAAGTGGCACATTTGTAAAGAAAAGAAGTAGCCCTTGGTCAAATATTGGATGGAAGTGTATTATGTAGATGTTCAAGAAGGGTGTAACCATGTTTTTCCTAAATAATATCCTACCCTACCCCAAACCTACATTAGAAGCTCAAAAGTCTCTTTGTAATTTCCAACCAAGTGTATTCATTATCGTGGCGATTGAACGTAGGGTCAAACCTATAGCATGGTACTTGTTAGATCCAAGATTTCTTGAGAGAGAGAGTGTTTCATACTTAAATTCTTGGTTGCATATTTGATAACTTAGTGTGTGGAATTTTTCTTCTTATAAGGAGGCATATGAACAAGTTGAGGTGGGTGATTTTGTCATCTCCAGAAAAATGAGGCAAAAGAAGTATATTGTCGTTGAGGTCAAAAGTGAGTCATTTCTAGAGTATTAGTGATTATTACATTATTTCTCTTTGAAGCCTTTTACATCCTTGAAAATTGATTTTATACTGAGGGGTGTCATTAAAATTGTTTTGCCCATGTGTGAAGAGCTATTTGTAGTAGTAATCAAGTTGAAGATAGTGTGATCATTAGGCAATAAAATTTGGGCATACATGGTATTTTCTCATGGTAAGAAGTAGTATTGCTTGAGGACAAGCAAAGTTTCAAGTTGGGGGTGTTGATGAGTGGTGAATTTACTACTTAATTGCACTTAACAATCGTGCACTCTACTATGATATGAAGATATAAGTGAGAAAAGTAGGTGATTAAAAGCACTAATTTCTATATTTTGTATGCACAAAGGTTAGGAGAATGAAAGATGTGGATTTTAGCTGAAATAGACCATAAAAAAGGGGAAAAAAGTGCAGTTGGAGGACTTAGAGCAGGAACAAGCCTCAGTTACCAAGATCGTGATCTATAGGCCACGATCGCGGTAAGTCAAGTAGGTCAAAAGAACAGAATTATGGTTTTCTTATCGCAGCCACAGTTGCCGCGATCGCGGGCAACCTTCTGCGGTTGTGGCTAAGTGGGAATTTTGCCCATGGGTAGTTTTGTCATTTCACCTAGCCAAATCCGATTCCTCTTAAAGGCTTAAACCCTTTCTCTTTTGGGTATTGTACACTATTGAGATATTCTTCGAATTTGAAGTTTGAACCGTAAATTGGGCAAGCATTGTAATTTTGATTTTGAGACTTTTAATTTAGTATTTGTGAAGAGTGGATGCTTTAAACAATCCCTATGGTATATTTTCTCCCTTTTCTTCATAAGTAGCTAAATCTTTTAGTCTTGGGATTATATTGAACTAAGGTGCAATTGTGTTTGGATGATGATGTGTTTGTGTAATTCTTAGTTGCTTTTTTTAGATTCCACTATTGTTTGGTTTAATTAGTTGGGATTTATGGGTCAAAACCCCAAATATCAAAAATGGGTTTGTCAGGTAAAAACCCTAAACTCTTGAAAGCTCTCGTCATCCTTAAAAGAGGGATACGGATGAACTCTTAGGAACCCATAGCTTCCATAAAAGAGGGCTATAAAGGGACAAAGCAATAGTGGATGATTGAAGATATAGCTTACTATCTTTTGCCATCTTAGAAATAAGGGTAAATGGAGAGTAGGTTATGTCATGGGCATCTTACTAAAGATAGGGATGCCCAATTGAGGTCTTGGGTGGCTTTTATTGATACACTCATTAGGTACTCGAAAGAGTCAAGGAGTGACATCCTTGATGCTTTGTTGACAAACTAGCTTCAAGGACTTTCAACCTATCCTACCTTGTTATCAATGGTTAGAACTTACACCAAACCATCATGATCTGATACAATTCAAATTGCCACCTTAGCTTTTGAAGACATCCTGCGAGGCCAACACAAGAAGAACCCAATTGTGGTCACATTGAGGGCACAGGAGCACGCATGGGGAACCCATTTTAAGCCCATAATAGAACAATTCCATGTATGGAAGATTGCTTGAAAGCTTGCCTTGATAAGATGCTCGAGAGGTCCAAATGTTGAAGAATGATTGTGAAGACCAAAAAGACTCAAGGAAAGTCATATGTTGAAGTGTGAAGAAGACCACATAAAAACACTACATGATCACCCATTCATTAAGGGTGTAATGGTCTTTTTATGCTTTTTCTTTACACTCCATAGGAGCCCCTTTTCATTAAGGGTATTTTGGCCTTTAATGTAATAAGTATAAATAGACTCCCTAGGCTTATTTTTCATTAGAATTTGATAAAATTGGATAATATTCTTAGATTGTAGCTTTAGTCTTGTAGTTTTAGCTCTCAAACACCCGAAATTGGTTCCTTGAATACATTTGAAGTTAGGGTTTCACTTGTATTGTGAAATTTGGCAAAAAAGGTATGCTTGAGGAAGAGTGTTTCCTTTGGGTCACCTAAGAGAGTGGTTTGATATTGCATTGGTGATGTGTGTTTGAAGGTTTGATACACCTTCGAGTTCTATTCGTTAGTGGAACTGAGGGTCTCTCTATCTATCTTTAATTTCATGCAATTCTTCTTCTTCATCTCCTTCTAGTGTGTTGTTTTCTCTTTGTGAACTTGCTGTTTTTTGTTCCTTTAGTGTCCATTTCGTGTTTGATAGTCCTTTAGGCTATCATTTGGTATCAGAGCCTTGTTTAGGGTTATTCCAACATCCCTAAATCTTGGTTTTAGTGTTCTTATATAAAAAATCTCATCAAAAAGAGTCAAAAAATCAGAAAATACAAAAAAAAAATGGTTTCTTGTGTTGTCTTGTGTTAGATCCGAATTTAGTGTCTTAGGTCTATCAATTTTTACGTTGTTTTGAAGGTTTTTTGTGTTAGATTCTTGTTCTCTAACACCTAGGGAGTCTAGATCTACTTTTAGATTGAAGTTTAGTTGAGTTTGGAGCTTAGATTCACCATGGCTATGGAGTTTTGAAGCTTTTTGTGCTATACACATTTTTGTCTTGGTGATTTAGGCTTGATTTGTGGCTGATTTTTGGCTGGTTTAAGCTATTTTGACAGAAGGAACCTAGGACTACAAAAAATATCAGATTTGGAGCTCATTTGCTAGGTGGTCAAACTTGGTCAACGCTTGAATATTCATCTTGTTCATCCATGATCTTCATAACTTAGTAAAAAAGAGTATTCAAGGTTCTTGTTTGATCCAAAAAAGGGAAGAAAGAGTGTGAAAAAGTTGTTTATCCAAAAGCATATTCAAAGAATATTTCAATCTTCCAAAAAGAGGAGGGGACTAGAGGACAAACAAAGTACAAGTGCATTAATTAGGGCGGAACCAATTCATTTCTCATCCATTTTGAAGCTTGAGAGGGCTTCAAACTTGAACATTTCCCTCCCAAAACTGAACTCTTCTTTCCTAAGGGTGTTGGGATGAAAATAATTTTTGGAAAAGTTGAAAGTCCGTAAGGTGACAACCAACCACGTAGTGCCACTTCATCACTTGTGCTCAACCAAAGGTCGACCCTAAAATTAGATTTTTCTAGTTTCTAGTTTTTTTTATTCTAGTTTCTTGTAAGTCAATTCTATCCCTAATTAGTACGCTAGTAATTACCTACTAGTTTGGTAATTAGATTAGAGTCCGTTGTTTCGCGTCTTTGATTTTTGTGTACTTTTCTCATTTTCAAGTCGTAGTATTTTTGTTCGTTCATGTTCGTGCATCACTTATTTTGACTCATTTCAAATGAAGATCCTTTCCGATTCAAAGCTTCTCACCTCTCAAGTAACTTGCCAAGTATTGCTGGTTCTCTAACACTTGTGAAGCCAAGTGTAAGGTGAGGTTGAGTGTGAGTGAAGTGAGGGTTTTAAACTAACTTGTTTGCTTGTTTTTTAGGTTATTTTGCTTGTGGTTTTTTGCACTTCGTAGGTACATTTTATATGGAAACAGAAGATACTACTTCCCAACCTTTGGGAAATGATGTTATGGGAGCTTTGATGGCCCAAATGGAGGCCTTGAGTCGAATATGAAGAGAGAAAATGATGCTATAAGGAGTGATACAGATTCAATGGGTGACATGATTAGAATTAGAGTGAGGGCTGATAGACTATGTCCACCAAAATCCCCACAATTCCAAACACCTGAAGTCCAAAGATCCTATACTTCACAAAACCAGCCACTAAACCCACCCCAAACATCCCCTAACCAGACCCTACAAAAACCATTACATCACCAAATGAACCAAGTCCAATAAGAGGGACTTGGAACTCAAACTCCACCACCAAATCTGAACCTAATAGCCTCGCAATATACCAATTACCAAATTCCAAATCCCATGGACCAAAGATCGTACCATCAACCACCTCGAATACCACAAGTTCAAGTACCCAATTAACCAAAGGCCAAACCCACCTTCCCAAAGACCACAAATCTGAAACCCACCCATCCAAATTAAGGATTATGGTAGAGGTTCCATGGCTGCCTATAGTTTTGATGCCACATTTTATCATATCAATGAAAATATTTATAGCTTCATTGAAGATATGCGCCAAATGTTTAGTACACTAAATCCTAATTTGGGAAAAAGAGATGAAGAGGTGAAACAAGGGAGAAGACATGAAAAACTCCCTTGTGATGTGAGATTCTTAAAGGATAAAGTGGGCTTCCATTATCCAAACCAAGGCAAAGAAGAATGTACTCAAGAACATAAAGGTCAAATAGCAAACTCATACACTTTTGTACATGTGGATGATGATTGTGTGGCTAGTATCCCATTGAGCATGAGTGGTAGCGTATCTAATTGTGAGTATATTAATTCTTTGCCTCTTGTTGATGATGTACTTGTTATGAGTGTGGATACACTAGTTGATCCTATTAATAACCGAATTGACTCTTCTTGTAAGATCAATTTAAGTCCACCTAGTGTTGAAGCCATTGTGTTGAATGATAATACATCATCTATTGATTCTTTGCCCCTTGATGATGATGTACATATTGTGAATGTGGATACACTAGTTGATCCTATTTATGATCGAGTTGACTCTCAATTTATTTCCACTTAGTGTTGAAGCTAATGTGTTGAATGATAGTACACCATCTTGTGGGAATTATGTTGATCAACTTATGTGTGAAATTTGTCCACCACTTGAGGATGTATGTGATATGTTTAATAGATCTCAAGTGAGTGATGATGTTGAAAATGTTGATCAAATAAAGAGGATTAACCCCTAAATCATAACCTCTAGTGAATGTTCTACTCTCGGTTTTGCTCATAGGGATAACCATGTGCTTGAAATATCTTTGATGCTTGATAATGATCTTTTAGAGAATGGATTTGTATATTCTACATCCTATTCATGATAGATCCTTCTCTCTTTAAGGATAATATCTTGTTTGAAGATGATGAGTTCACTCCTAATGAACCTAGTGGTGAGAATGAAGTTGAAGGTATAGCTTGTCTTGAAAGCTATAGCCTATATGCCAACCCACTATGGTGTGATAACATTCCTCCTAAAGATGGAAATCTCTTCTTGGAAGATGAGAGTACTCTTAAGGGAAGGGAATGTGAGGTCTTGGAAAGGAATGATCAATTGGGTGATAAAAATTTTGACTTGCTTGAATTCTTAAGAAACCCAATAAGTGATTATTCCTTGAAAATTGATTGTGGTTGTGATCCTTTGTATGACACCTCACCCACGTTTGATGATTATGAGGATGAATTACTTGCTTCTTGTGAAGACTTAAGTAATAATTTCTTTGACTTTGGTGGTGGTATGTGTATACTTAAGGCATAATCTGAGTAAAACTTGTGAGCCTTCAAACTTAGTTTTTCTAAAAGCTTTTTCTATAAATCCTTTTTTGAAAGTCTTTACTATTAGGGAGATACTTTAAAACTATTTTGAAAGCTTTTACTATTAGGGAGGTTCTCTTAACTGACATAAATCATGTGAGCTATATGGAGTCCAATGTATTTACCTCCTAAGGTAGAAACCTCGCATTGGGGAAAGGTGTCATGCTCTTGCCAGGGAGTATAACCTAATCCATGTGATCGATCACAAGCTAAATCTGTCATCCATATAAATAGGAATAATCTAAATCTATAACTACATTGGTTCGTAGTTCTGTGAAAGATAGGGCACACTAATCCCACACTTCCTGCTCGGTGCTAAATACAACTCCCTCTTAAATTTGTATGCTCAAACCATTGGAAACCCACTTTTTAAAACTAGTATAAGGATTCATATGAACACCAGTTATGCATTTATCTGAGTAAATCTGAGTTCTGTACATTGTAATAATCTGTAGTGGATTCCAAAGCTAAACCAATGATCAAAAGATTAAAGCTTTTTCTGTAAATTGAGAATAATCTATTCATAAGATGCTTAAAGCATCATCTTTCTTGAAATAATAATATTGAATCTTGAGATAGTAATCCATGATTCAATCTCATGTTAAATCATCATAATAATCATGCTTGATAATGTCAATATTGATAAAACAACTCAAAATCTGGAAATTTCAGCAATATGCATGGAGATATGAACAAAATCATGTAATTCAATTTCTAAATTAATGAAAATATCATACACTTGTAAATAACAATAATGGGCATAAAACCTAACTTTAGTTTCATGGGAAAACACATAAACTTCAGTAAATTAGAATTTAAAATAAGTTTTGGGCACAAGGATGAAAGAATTATCTTTGTTGAAGAACTCCACATACCTTGGTAGATGATTTGATGAAGAATCTTGAGTTATTGATTCCTTATTAAGTTCTGGAACATGAGGTCTTGACTATCTTGTCTTGGGAATCTTCAATATAAAGCTTTCTTGGAGAATCTATGGTGGAATTTGATTTCTTCGAGAAGGGGCTTTTGGTTTCTAGGGTTTTGCTTTTGAAGAGAATGATGAATAATGAGCAAAATTGCTTGTAAATATGATTAATCATATGTTTAAGATGGATTGGGGCCTTGAGAATTGACCAAAATACCCTCTATAAACTTCTACGTGGAACTGAAAAACGTAACATTTTTCCAAACTGGGTGGCCACTGCGATGTGCCACTATCACGGCGGCTAACTGGAAATTGGACCATTGGGAACTGGGCAAACTTCATGATGCACCACCATCGCGATGCCCCTTTAGTATGTCATTTTAGCTGCTGGCGTGGCGTTCCAACATTGCATTAGTCTACTGGATTTTGACAAATGAGAATTTAGAACTCTCTGTGATGCATCGATATCATGGAGGTCCACTGGAATTGACAATTATGAATTATGCCTTCACCGTGATGCGCTGAGAGACTAGGAGGTACACTATTTTACTAAAAAAGCTCTAACTTCTTCACCGAGTGTTGGAATTAGGCGAATTTGGTATCGATTGAAAGTTTATTCAATTTCCCATACAATGGGAAGTTGAAATCTTGAAAATTCCACATGTAATAAATATTACTCATTTTGGAATTTATCCCTTAACACTCTAGGAACAAATTTAAGCTACGAAAAGTACAGGGTATTACAGTCTTGATTTAGATATCCTTGGCATCGGGTTGCTCGGAATTTTATGAGTGATCCCTGTCCTTTTGCCAACTCGAGGGAGATTTTCCCTTGTATTTGTAACCCAAACTCTCCTTGAGATTCCTTTTAACCTCTAATGCCGCTTGGAAGATGTCATCTATAGTATCAAACTTGTGGAGTATCATGCATTAAGAGATGTCGCTATTTAACCCAACCTTGAAATTTATGATATCATGGCTCACTTACTCTCCTCGATGATCAAGATTCAACATTAATTGTTGAAACTCATCGTAGTATGCCATGTTTTTTTTCCTTGCCTCAAATTGTACAACTTGGCAAGAAGTTAATACTTATATCCTCGGGTAAGTAACTTTGCCTCATGAGGTACCTCAATCTAAACCATGGAGGGGGATGCCCCTCAATCAAAACATTTCCAAACCTCTTGACATACTCCCACCAAGTGTTTGCAACCCTTCAAAGTGACCTATAGCATAACAACTCTTTTTCTCTTCGGTTAGATTATTCACTTGGAATATCTTGTCATAAGAGGACTCCCAAGAAATATGAGCCTTGGGATGACTCTCACCCTTGAATATTAGAAGGCTAAATTTGATGGATTTTATGCTCACCTAACAGTTTTGGTTCCTATAATGGTTCCCTTGGCTACCTCTCCCCTCTCAGGCTTGAACTTACTTTTGATCACAATGCCTACCTCAAATCTATTTTCTCCTCAAGTAAGCATCATATAAGCCCCATATCCCTCATGTTATTCCCCTCTACCATATCCCTCTACATGGATGGGTTTATTTAGGTTAAGTGGAGCTTGTAATGGTAAGATTGGATTTGGTGGAAAGTAAGGCATTTGGTTAAGGGGAGTTTTGATTAGAGGGCTCGGGTTTGGTGGTGGTAATTGGCTTCCAAGTCCTTTTTATGGGACTTGATAGGTTGGGAATGAAATGGCCTATTGGGGTCTCGATTTTGGGGATGGAACATTTGATGTAAGGTTTTGGGGAGATGGTAGCGGAAGTGTTTTGCCTATGCCCACTTGAGGATACATGATAGTGTTGAGGGGTGGAGGGTCAGCTTATTTTGATTTCTACCCATTCCAACCTTCCACTGATAGTGGACACATCCCCATTCAATAAAGACAAATTCGTTTACATTTTGTCCATGCTACGGGTAAGGGTCTCAAGGTGAGACAAAATGGTATTAGTAGCATTGGTGTCCACAATTTGGGACGTAGTTCCTTCCATTGTAATGTACCTACAAAACAACAAACAATTAGCACAAAATATACTTACTACACTCTCACAGTTTTGATTGTCTCACACTTAGCTTCACAAGTGTTTTAAGTTGTCTTGTAGTTCGTTAGGAGTCGAAGGGTGAGTCTACTCTTGTCTGGAATAGATTTTTGGTTTGAAACTCAAACGAACCTTGTTGGACTTGAGCCAAGAACTAACAATGATCCAAAAAGACAAGCACACAACAAACGCAAACACGAACAAACGGACTCAAAAACTAACTTACAATCTAGTAGATGAGTACTAACTAGTCAATTAGTATTAGAATCAACAAAATTGAAACCAATTGATACAAGGAAAAGAAACTAGGAATTCCAAAATTTTGAGCCTATGATGATGTGGCAATCAACTATTGGTTGTTGAAATTTTGTTGAATTTGGAATTTTTTTTCTTGCTCCAAAATTTAGTTGTTAAATTTTTCAAATGGAAGAAGAAGTTTTGGCAAGAGTAGATAAACAAGACTTTAGGCTTCCTTTTCAAGATTCAAAAAACCTTGACCTACTTTCACTCTTTGGCAAGACAATCTTTTTGGAAGTCTTGTCTCCTTTCCTTCTCCTTTTTGGTAAATAAGCTTTTGAAGATCCTTTTGTTCTTTTACCCTTTTGGTGAAGTCTCGGAAGTGTTTCTAAGACAAACAAGGAGTCACAGTCTCTTTCCTTTGATTTTAGATCAAACAACTCTCTTTGAAGCTTCTTTTTCACTACAATATAAGAACATCAAGAACCACAACAACACAAGTCGTCCACAATATCCAATAAAAACTTGAAAAAAAGCTCAAAATTTTTGGATTTAGACACTTAAAGTGTTAGAGAGAAAGGAACCAACACTAGAAATAACGAAGATAGGCAAAAGACTCCTAATCTAGGGCCTTAAGGTCTCAGCCAAGAACAACACAAGACAAATACTCTTTTTTTTTAGTTTTCAAGTGAGCTAGCCCAAGATTGATTATGTAAGAACGAAGTCAACTGGAAGGTCTGATACTAAATGATACAAATCAACCCATAAAAAGGCACAAAAATAGTCTACAACACTACGATAACAAGATGAATTCAAACCGAATACAAGAGGCCAAGAACAACAACCACGATTTGCAATAAAATAGAAGGGATAGATAGTTTGACAAAAGCTTATATAAATACTAGAAACCCTAAAATGTATCAAATTCAAGGACACCTAACACTTACACAAACAATCACAAAACTCTTACGGAGACACAAAAGGGACGTTAACCTCCTCAAAGTACCAATGTCTCAAGCCAAAGTGTCAACACAAGTGAGTTTACACTTGGATGCCCTAGTTATAGGTGAAGCACTCTCAAAGTAGAGAGAATTTGGTGTTTCAATGTTTCAAGACTTAAAAAAATAATCAACTAAGAATCAAATGACCTAATTCTAATCTATTTGTAGTTTATTACACATAAAAGATGAAATACCCAAAAGTCCCTTAATGAAAAGGGGGTGCCTTTCAAGTGTAGGATAGGGGCGGCTTTAGTGTGTTTTAGGTTCTTCTCACACTTCAATAATGCACTTCCTTGGATGGACTCTTATCACACTTTCATACGCATCTATCTTCATGGTTATGCCCGTATCAAGAAGGATGCAAATTGAGGTTATAGATTTGTGAAATTGCTACACTTATGAGGTGTTCAAAAGAACCCATTTGTGAAATTTAGCATTTTATTGAAAGATTGATACTAATACTACTAAATCTAGACTATCCATTTCTCTTAGCTAAATTTAGATAAATTGTCAATTACCCATGCATGAATTCTCACCTAGAATGGCATAACCCCAAGATTTGCTACCAATTGATTACACTCTAATTATTCTTAGCCTCGAGTTAGTCTTCTAGAAGCCCAAAAATTGTTACACTTTTGAAAATGTTCAAAAAAACCCAAAATACTTGTATCTTAGGTTTGAATTTAGCAAGTTACTTTTATTTCAAGCATACTCGATCACCACTCACATTGTTACCTACGGATTCGATCCCAACTCTTTTTTGGGTAAATATATTTCCAATTTCTGCTACACCTGTTGAAAAATGTGATCTAAGTGTTATCATTTGGCTGGTGTCAAGATTTGATTTATGATTCATGATGGCACATACTTTATCCCGCTAGTATGTAAGTCAAATCATAGCCTAGATCTAGAAGTAATGCACCAATTTGGTGGGAAAGGCATAAAAGTAGAATTTGCAAGTGTGGACTTACAATAGCAATTTGAGTAATAATAAAAATAGTTTGAAAAATAGATAAAACATTAATAACCATGCTACGACCTAGTGTGTCGGTACAATAGCCACTAGAAAAAAGGAATACAAGTACTATAATAGTCAACATATGTCAGTCTAGAATAATGAAAGACTAAACCAAGATAAAAGAAGAATAAAAGGGAAAGTTTGACTTTGAGAGCTTACCCTACCTCCAAACTCTAAATAGCATGATCGTCACATCAACAAAGGTCACTAGTACTCGAATCTATACTAAAAAGGTACAGATATGTCGTATGAGTACCAAATCCATGGGTACTCAGTAGGCATCATCGATCGAATTAGCTAAATTATAATATAAGTACAATAAATATGTAAGATAAATAAGCTAAGTCAAGGTAAAAAGGCAAACCAAGAATAACGCTCCAATACTGTAAATAAATAATATATATATATATATATATATATATATATATATATATAAAATAAGGCATAATTAATACAAGACTGGCCTCCATAAGTCAGTAAGTGTGAAAAAGTAAATAACTAAACATAGGCCCCCATAATCCCAGCGGGTGTAATCAAGAAAGTAAATAATTAAAATTTCATAAATTTACCAAGTATCAATTCATAACCGAGAATCCATCCATGCCATAACATACCATACACAACTTCTCAAACCAGACTCAAATCAAAACTCATATTATCATCATCATTATTATTTGTCAGACTTAAGCAAAAACTCATGTCATCAACTTCCTGACTTAAAGCAAAAATCAATATCAATAAATTGACTGACTTAGTCGAAAAATAGCACCAATTCCCAAGTACACATGTAGAATAATCATCAAGAATATAGTCTCTTTTCATAACCCAAACCAAGGCCTGGCCATGACGGGAATCTCAAGTCCCACATGGACCAGAGACCACCCCATGTACCTAACCAAGTGAACACAGAATCCCCAATGTCAGATGAACTCCGAACATATAATAAGATAGCACAAGGTAAGATTAAAGAATAAAAGATACTATAACAGATAAACAGTAATCAGCCAAAACAACCGACTAACATCACCCAAGTCCACAGTAATCCAACAAAGCCTTTGTTATATATTATTTTGATAATGAGCAGCTGACAACAAGAGACCAGTTCCCTGGATCTTTAAGGCTATAGTACAACTGGAACGTGTATGCATAGTCTTATCCTCTTATGTAAAAACTGCGTAGGTACTGCTTGTACTATTTAGGACACCTGGTCCAATTGCATTTTAACCTTAATCATCACTCTATTATAAAAGGCAAAGAATGTTTCTTAATTGGTAGTTTTTGCAAATTCAAAAGAGTAAAGAGAGAAAAAGGCATAAACTCAATCGTAGCTCAATTTTTTAGTCCTTGTGTACTAATAGTGAAAATGTTCTTGAGTTTAATTGTGGTCTGTAAGTGAATTACTTATTCTATAATAGTAATGCTTTTTTATTTGAGAGTGCTTAGGTAGAGTTACCTAAGCTTGATACTGGTTAGAGTTAATTAGTGTTGAGAAAGTATTGGAAGAGTTGTCAAGTTAGGCTTGTAGTAGAGTTATAACAAGAAAGAGGAACCTGGAGTTAGTTTCAAAATTGAGTCTGTAATTAAGAGGTTAATTATAGTGGATTTTTGAGAGATTGTGATGGAAAGACGTGGTTTTTACTTTCTTGAGTAAGGGGGTTTCCATGTTAAATTAGTTTGTTCCTTACTTTTAGCAAAGGTTTACCTTCTTTAGTTGTTTACTAATTTGTTGCCTCCAACTAGCTTTGAGGGACAAGTCTCTCACAGTGTGGTGTAAACCCAAGGTTTCAATAATTGGTATCAAAGTGGGTTCAGTATACAAGTTCACACCTGTAGTGTTTTTATTATTATGGATACTTCACTTAATCTAGAAAATAGAGAAAAAATTTCCTTATATAAGAAAGTGAGAAAATTTGTAGGAGTTATTCCAAAATCCTGGGAAAGTAAAGCAAATGCTATCACTGAACAAGGGGTGGAGAGGAAGGTATCAAAAAAGGAGAGATCCCTTATGATGAAGACTTTAGAGTCTAACTCAAGTGAGGAAGACACTGATATTGCACTTCTGGCAACAAAGATTGTTAAAGTAAAGAGAAAAGTGGTCAACATAGAAAAAGAGATGGCAAATTAAAGTTGGTCACAAAGGTGGTAGTTCTGAAGATCTCATTAGGGACTGCCCAATGCACAAGATGGATTATCAAAAAATCTTTAAAACTAGAGGTGAAAAGATAAAAAGAAAGATCAGAATCCTAAAGAGTTAAGAAGAAAGAATGCAGCTAGCTATATATAGTGAAGTAGGTCTGGGCTACATAGGAAGATTTCTCCAGTAAATCTGGGAAAGATAAAGAGTATGAAGATGGTTTCATGCTGAAAATATATGACAATAAAATTATCTCTGGATCTTTGCTTTCCTTTATGGCAACTGTTGAAGATAAAAAAGATAATGAGGTAGAAAAAAAGATTGCAGCCAAAACTAGTTTATTGACAGTGGTTGTTCAAGGCACATGACTAGAAGAACTAGTTGTTTTCTCTCCCTCAAGACTTCTATGGGGAGGTATGTCTTTTGGAAATGGTAAAAGAGGTATATCCAAGGTGTTGGAAGCAATGGGAAATCACCTCACCATGAAATAGAAGATATGTATTATGTGAATGGCCTTAAGTACATTCTTCTAAGTGTATCTCAAACCTGTGACAAAGGAAATAAGGTAAAATTCTCATCTGATGAATGTACTGTATCAAACATGAAATCTGGAAGAATTATTCTTAAAGATAGAAGGGTCAAAAATATGTATGTAGTTGATTTGGAGTCTGTGGTAGATGGGGAATTAACTTGCTTAAGTGTTCAAAGTGAAGGTGTTGACTTATAGTACATAAGGCTGGGACATGTAAGCTCCTCCTTGCGGAACAAGTTAATTTCAAAGGACCTGGTTCGTGGTATGCCAAAGCTAAAATTTCCATACAATAAAGTTTGTGATACTTGTGTTAAAGGTAAACAGACCAGATCTCTTTCAAATTAAAGAAGCAAGTAAGCACTTCCTGGCCCCTTGAGATATTGCACATAGATTTATATGGACCTAATAAATTCTAAAGTAGAGGAGGAAAGAAATATATGTTTCTTATTGTAGATGCCTACTCTAGTTTCACCAGGAAAATGTTTATAAGAACCACTGATGAAACAAATGAGGTTCTGGTAGCTTTTGCCAAGCATACTCAACTGATGCTAAATTACAAAACTGTTGAATTTAGATCTAATAATGGAACCGAATTTTAGAACTCTCAAGTTTCAAAATTTTGTGCTGTGCATAGAATAAGTCGCAACTTCTCTACTCCTAAAACTCCAAAAAAAATGGAGTGGTTGAAAGAAAGAACAGAACACTCATCGAGATTGCTAGAACTATGTTGATTGATAGTGGTTTTCCAAAGAGTTTCTGGGCTGAAGCTTTAAATATTGCTTGTTATATGACTAATAGATGCTTGGTCAGATCACTTCTGAATAAGATCCATATGATCTGATGCTCAATAGAAAGCCTAAGCGAGACTACTTCAGACCATTTGGGTGCAAGTGCTTTGTGCTGAACAATGGCAAGAAAGAATTGGAAAAGTTTGACTCCAAAAGGGATAAAGCAGTATTTGTATGCTATTCCTCAAAAAACAAGGCTTATAGAGTTATCAATTAAAGAACTCTGTGTGTTGAATAAAGTGTTCATCTAATCTTTTATGATTTAGGAAATCAAATGAACTCAGGTGATGATAAAGATTCAGAATGATGATATTACTGAAGATGATGATCAAGGGATAATGATGCAGATGAGAATGATGAAAATGATGGTAATCTAGGATTTGAGTCATAGATCACAGCTCTAGTAGAAGAACAACTAGAAAAAGCTAGTCAGAATTGACAGGGACCTGGTCCCAGTGGAATCAGTCTTAGAAGGCAAAACTGGAGGCACAAATCCTCTCATCCCCTTGAGAATTTGACTACACCTTTGGAAACAAGAGTCCAAACGAGATCTCAATCCTTAAATATTATGGCATTTTTATCTTTTTATACCAAATTGAGCCTAAGAATATGAAAGAATCTCTAAAATATGTTGATTGGAGCAATGCAATGTAGGAAAAACTTCAGCAATTTGAAAAAAGCAAAGTCTGACATTTGGTCTCCAGGCTTGTTGACAGAACAATTATTAGGACCAAATAGGTTTATAGAAATATGCAAGATAAGAATGGAACTATTAACATAAATAAAGTAACGCTATGTTTACAAGGTTATAACCAGGAAGAATGAATTAACTCTAATGAGACTTTTGCCCCTATAGTAAGAATAGAGGCAATCAAAATTCTTGTTGCATTTGCTACATATATGGGATTCAAAATATTTCAAATGGATGTCAAAAATTCCTTTTTGAATGGAAACCTAAAGGAAGAAGTCTATGTCAAACAACCACCAGGTTTTGAAGATATAGATTTTCCTCATCATGTGCTTAAATTAGACAAAGTTCTTTATGGTTTGAAGCAAGAACCAAGGTCCTGGTATGAGAGACTCTTAAAATTTCTCCTGGAAAATGGGTTTAACAGAGGAAAAATAGATAACACTCTATTTTTAAGACTAGTGATAGCAGTTTACTAATTGTTCAGATATATGTTGATAACATAATCTTTGGAGCTACTTCTGAATCCCTATGTGATGAGTTTGCAAAGCTAATAGGGAGTGAATTTGAAATGTGTCTAATGGGTTAGTTGAGCTTCTGCCTAGGGCTGCAGATTAATCAAACTTTTCAAGGGACAATGATTTATCAAGAGAAGTACATCAATAAGTTACTGAAGAAATATAACATGAGAGATGTCAAGCCAATTGATACTCTAATTGGAACCAACTCAAAAATGGACTATAAACTAGGTCCTTTAATAAAT
Source organism: Capsicum annuum (assembly GCF_002878395.1). Taxonomy (NCBI): domain Eukaryota; kingdom Viridiplantae; phylum Streptophyta; class Magnoliopsida; order Solanales; family Solanaceae; genus Capsicum; species Capsicum annuum. The sequence goes on along the minus strand of NC_061115.1, from coordinate 102,945,280 downwards.
TAAATAATGTATATAGGGATTATTGTATTATTGTTATACCTCACTAAAAGCAGGCTAGGCATTGTATTTAGTGTAGGAATGTGCGACTGATTTCAAGCTTTCCCAAAGAAGTCTCATTTAAAAGCTACAAAAAGAATTCTTAGGTATCTAAAGGAGATCGAGAACATGGCCCTATATTATCCATTAGGTGACACTTTGACTTGGTAGGCTATGTTAATGCTGACTATGCTGGGTATTTGGTAGATAGAAAAAGCACCTCAGGAATGGCACATTTTCTTGGGCCATCTTTAATTTCCTGGGGATCTAAGAAGCAAAACTCAGTTGCTCTATCTATAGCTGAAGCCAAATAAGTGGCAACAGGTGCTCAATTTCTTGGATCAAGCAGCAATTGAAAGATTTTGTTATTTTCTCTGACGCTATCCCTCTGATATGTAACAATACAAGTACTATAAACATGTCTAAAAATCTAATGCAATAAAAGAGGACTAAGCATATTGATGTGAGGCATCAGTTCCTGATAGACTCAAGATAAGAATGGACTTAACACTAGCATAGTCATATCACATGAAAGGAAATATGAAAAAGATACTCGGTCCATAAAACCACAATATAGAGAAATCTTAACAAAACCACAAAATGAAACCATCGACACATCATAAGTCTGACACTATCTGACAAGTCTCTACAAATCAAAATCTAGAGAGCCGTTGGAACAGGTCCCCAACTGACTCAAAATGAACAGGTCTCTCAAGTACGGTAAATATCTGAAGATCGATCCTCAAATCATGAGGATTTACCACTGTAGAAAACATAGGCAAGGTACTCGAAGAATCACAGGCGAGGCTGGGACTGAGCACCTGAACCTATATTATGACACAATGTAGCATATGTGGATCAGTACTTGGAATGTACTGAGTATGCAAGGGTGAATGCATATGAATAAAATAGTAACAATCTTTTTTAATCAAATCATGTATGCATTATGAGACGACTCACATGGCTTGAACAAGTATAAAATATAAAGCTCAAGTCATGTAGAATGGAGCATGTAACACAAATCTCGTGAGTCATCATTGTTTAATCTCAAAATTCAAAATCTTCTCTTATTCTCAATACCCAAAGGCTAAGGGACTTTAAACAATACTTTCAACTTATGCATAAGTCTCATGGAGAGTCAATCTTCTGCAATGCTCAACATTTTATAACAATTTAGAACTCATATACTTGGAATTTGGAATCATATAACTTGAAAACATACTTGAAGGCATTTCCTTCACTTTAGGAAAATATCTCATCTCAAGCTTTAGGGAAATCACTTCATCTCAAATGGAAAGGCATTCTAGTTTATGGAAACAACTTATCTCAAGGATTTATAAAAAGTACTATAACAAGGGAAGATGCTTTCATTTAGGAAATAACTCACATAAAGAAAATACTTTAGTTGGGGAAACATCCTTGCAATTCAACCATTTAGGAAAATAGCTTATAGGGAAGGAAAATAAGTATTTGATCTCAAAGTCTAAATGTTAAGGGAGGTTCTCGTAACTGACATAAACCATGTGAGCTACATGGTGTCCAACGTTTGTCCTCCTAAGGAAGAGACCCCATATTGGGAAGGAGCGTCATACTCTTGCCAGGGACTATAGCCTAGGTCTAGTGATCACTAAACAAAACTTGGCCTCGGGCCAATCATAATCATCATATACTCGACCTCAGGCCCAACCTACGATGGCACATAGATTTGGGGTAAGAAGTTGTAGTAACTTACCCACTCGGTGCTAAATACTACTCCCTTTAGATTATCTGCGCTCATTTCATAAAAAATCCACTTTTAAAATAATCACATGGTTCACCACTGTCACGCGTTAAATCCTGTTGGGGCGGATAGGCACTCGTAGCCATAAAGGCCCGAGAGAACCAATTCATAACCTTATACTTCCCATGCATGTAACTATGACAATTAAATGTTCTGACAACATGATATTATGTATCAATGAAAATAACTACACATGCACGCACAAACTGATATGTACAACATTTGGCCAATGGGGCCACCATGTCTAAAATCAAACACTACTATAAATTTACATTTGTCTACAAAGACTCTAAAAGATACAAAGACTTAGTTAGGGTCAGGACAATCCCCCCCACCCCCGTCCTACTCTTAACCTACTGCAAATACCAAAACATATGAAACAGACTCAAAAAGTCCCGAATCAACCTGGAGCTCACCAATATGCACGAAATAGCTTGCGCTCCTATGAGTGAGGTGTATGAGCTGAAGTATGTGTGCCTGCAGCATGAAATGCAGGTCCCCTGTGAGGGACGTCAGTACGAAAATATGTACTGAATATGTAAGGCTAAAAGTAACAACACATGGAACATGAGCTCAATAATTTGCAAAATAGATTGGGCAGCAAACATTAGTTCGGTGGAGTATCACCATATCTTTCGTCTATGATTCATTACAAACTCATCACACCTTTATCCAACTTCAACCTGGCAGCCCATGACATATACATACAAAATAGTCCACAAAACAGTCCCAAATCCCTTTTATTGCAGCAATCAATTATTGAACTCATCATCTCTTGAGTTCTCAATAACAAGACATCCATAATCCTCTCTCAAATTCATATATAAGAAAAACAAAATGGAGCAGTCACCTTACCTCAATTCAGAAACTTACTCTTTTAATTGAACTCTTCAAGAGCTTGAACTTTCCTTCACACTTAAACCAAAGAAGAAGAAAAAAAGTTCCTCAACAACAAGGAAACGTGAACAAACAGCTTGTTCTATAATCAACCATATACTTATAGTCAAACACTTATAACTTGTTTTCCTAATCTTCCATGAGATAATTGAACAAGACCTTAAGTGTTTTTCACTTACCTTGGGCTGCAAAGGTGAGGGTTTCTTCAAGAACCCTAGAAGGAAAAATAGGGCTGCTATTCTTGTTGTTTTAGAGAGAGTAGAGAGATTTGCTGAAATATACTCCTTTTTTGTAACTTAAAAGTGAAGTAAAATGACCAGCAATTTGGCCTTTTAAATGCCCTATCTTGTCCACTTCCTTAGCTGCATTTTGGACCATAAAAATGGTCAAATTGGTCCAAGTAGGTGATGCACCTACTTAAGGGTCCAAGATTCTGAAACTTCAAAGTAGGTGATGCACCTACTTGCTTAATTTCTTATTGGGCTCAATTATATTTGGGCCTTGGCAGATTGGTGTGTTAGGCTACTTATCCATTTTCTTTCTCTTTTGTTCAATTTGGCCCAAATGAGTATATTAGCATAGACCCAAATCTGATCTATAGCTATGGGTCCATTAATTTGGTCCAAACAACTTAAATAAGTGACTCACCTACTAGCTTAAATAATTCAAGCAAGCACCTCAATATTTTGCTCCATTTTCAGCTCCTAATCCCTTTAATCTAACCTTCAACTTATACACACTTGGTCACTTTAAACTTTAGATTCAATACTAGCTTACGATTCCAAGTTAAATAGTTATCTTAACATTAACTTAGTCTCATCATATTAAACTGTAAGGGAAACATCTATAATTCCATCTATACCATTAATACTTGCATAACAATTCTCATACGTTATATATATCAAAAAGGCTATACCAAGTTCCATATAATTAGAACAAGTACAAGCAAAATACGGGATGTTACAACCACGAACCTAATAATCAAATTGATAATCTCATGTAGTGAAGTGGATTTCAAAGCTCAAAGGACCATTAGGTTAATTCATTTCTAAATCATCTCAAAACACTCAAAACATGGGTGCTCATAGCACAAGAGTTCATAATTTCACAAGTCTCAAATAGGGCTTACTAACCCATTATTCAATCTCAAGTTAAAGCTTATCAAAAGTATAATATATAGCATATAGATTCATAAATCATGTGGAAATCTGAGAATTTTAGTAAGTTACCTCAAAATCTCAATATAGCCATATGCTTTAATATCTCAACAATGCAAATATTAGCTTATCAAGGAGTAAAATTATGTGGTTTATACCCAGCTATAAATACTCAAGAAGACATGTAGAAATCATGCCATCTGACTCTTAATTCATGGGAAATATCAATATAATGCATTCAATAATAATGGGTGAAAAAACCAATTCAAATTCATCTAAAAACCTCATATATTTCAAGAATTTCATGATGTAAATAGCCTTTTAGGCACAAGGGTAAAAGGGTTACCCTTATTCAAAAACCCCATATACCTTCAATTAGAAGCTTTTGATGAACTCTCAATTTTGGAACTCTATTTTTGCTCTAGAAAGAGGGTTCTTGAGGTCCTGGACTTGGGAACCTTGAATCTTGACTCAATTTAGGAAATCCATGGTGGATTCTTGAGGTTCTTGGAAGAGGTTTTGGATACTTAGGGTTTATGTTGAGAGAGAACTTGAGGAAAACCTCATAAGATGCTTGTAAATGGATTTGATTTAGTGTTTTCACGATTTTATAGGCTTGGAAAAGGTCCAATGTGCTTGTTTAAACATCTGTGCAAAACTGGAAAAATTGAACTGGAACTCGATTTCATTAGCCTTCGCCATGCGCCACTTATCGTAGTGGCTCACTGGAATTTGACAATTGGGAAATTGGCAGCCTCCACAATGCAGAGCCATCTTTTTTTCCCACTGGTTGGGACCTGGGACTCCTCCACGATGCGCCAATATTGTGGGGTTCCACTAGAAATTGACAATTACCAAATTAACCCTCTCCATGACCCGCCAGACAGTTAAATGTTGTAGTTTTATGACTAAGGCTTAAATTAGCCATAACTTCTTACCCGAGTGATGGATTTGGGCAACTATTATATCGATGGAAAGCTTATCAGATTTCCCATGTGACAACAAGTAGAAATTAAGGAAATCTATATGGTTAACACGTTACTCACTTAAGAAGCAACTTTTTAATCTTTTAGGTTCGAAATCACGCCTCACTCGACATGCCCTACAACTCAAACTACGAGGGAACTTTGCGGGGCCTTACATTAATTGTCACGCCTCAAATCCTGTTGGGGCAGACAGGCACCCATAGCCATAAAGGCCCGAGAGAACCAATTCATAACCTTATACTTCCCATGCATGTAACTGTGACAACCAAAAATGTTCTGACAACATGATATTATGTATCGATGAAAATAACTACACATGCACGCACAAACTGATATGTAAAACATTTGGTCGATGGGGCCACCATGTCTAAAATCAGGACACTACCATAACTTTACATTAGTCTACAAAGCCTCTAAAAGATACATAGACTTAGTTAGGGTCAGGACAACCCCCCCTCCCCCCCTTCCCATCCTACTCTTAACCTACTGCACAATACCAAAACATATGGAACAGCCTCGAAAAGCACCGAATCAACCTGGAGTTCACCAATATAAACGGAATAGCCTGCGCTCCTACGAGTGAGGTGTCTGAGCTGAACTACCTGTGCCGGCAGCATGAAATGCAGGTCCCCCGTGAGGGACGTCAATACGAAAATATGTACTGAATATGTAAGGCTAAAAGTAACAACACATGGTACACGAGCTCAATAAAAATTAGATACAAATATATAAGTAGTACTAGTAGACCACCTTTAAATAAATTTATGGGACTACATATATTACGTTCCTTTCTTTATTTTTACCCTTCTTACTTCATAATCTTTGTAAGCCATATATAATGCAAATGACCAGCTGATCAGTGGTAAATAGATAAATTAGGATCAGCCCATGCTAGGCTTACGCCCCTGAGTTGCCACCTACATATAAAGATTGGGATTGGCCCATGCTAGGCTTATGCCCCTGAGCTGCCACCCACAAATAAAGGTATCGAGATCGGACCATGCTAGGTAAGTGCCCTTGAGCTGCCACTCGTCATTTTACAGATTTGCATTACTTAGTTTATTTAGCCTTTGAGATTGTTACTTTGGTGGTCATAACATTATGGTACCTTGAACCAATAATACTCTAATAAGAGATATGTAAATAGACACTTAATGAAATAACAATGAGGTAGGGAGCCGTTGGCACACAAATAAAGTGTTTAGGAGCTGAAATAACACATGGGTCTTATTTGAACAAATGGAGAACTCCTAAAATTTTCTAGTGAAGATAGACGCGCAGATTTAATAATAAGCACGTACCGAGGTGTTCTAATGCGTTAGAGAGTGGGAACAAGGTCATTGGATACATGGAGTATAATGTTCTTCCATTATGTAGCACTTTGTTATAGGATAACCTCAGAAACTTTCTTGATGGAACAATTGTACGACTTCATGCCAAAGAGTGTGAAATAGAGTATGCCTTACATACCTGGTTATTTGACTCCGAAACTAACCCGATTTGACTTACCACCTATTAGATTACTTATCTACAATAGAATATATGGTAAACTATTATTAGTAACCAATCAACACATTTGAGATACTTAATTTCACCCAAAATAGTAACCGGGCAGCAACTACTAATCTATCAAACAAGGGTGTTATTTTAACCCTTTTTTTCCTCCAATTACACCCGCATACCATTTAGGTTCTTATAAGGTTCACCAAAACCACCTCGACTTCATTACACATTCTAAACAATACGCAAAATAGATTGGGCAGCAAACATTAGTTCGGTGTGTATCACCATATCTTTCTTCTATGATTCATTACAAACTCATCACACCTTTATCCAACTTCAACCTGGCAGCCCATGACATATACATACAAAATAGTCCACAAAATAGTCCCAAATCCCTTTTATTGTAGCAATCAATTATTGAACTCATCATCTCTTGAGTTCTCAATGACAAGTCATCCATAATCCCCTCTCAAATTCATCTATAAGAAAAACAAAATGGAGCAGTCACCTTACCTCAATTCAGCAACTTATTCTTTTAATTGAACTCTTCAAGAGCTTGAACTTTTCTTCACACTTAAACCAAAGAAGAAGAAAAAAAGTTCCTCAATAACAAGGAAACGCGAACAAATAACTTGTTCTATAATTAGCCATATACTTATAGTCAAACACGTATAACTTGTTTTCCTAATCTTCCATGAGATAATTAAACAAAACCTTAAGTGTTTTTCACTTACCTTGGGCTGCAAAGGTGAGGGTTTCTTCAAGAACCCTAGAAGGAAAAATAGGGTTGCTGTTCTTGTTGTTTTAGAGAGAGTAGAGAAATTTGCTGAAATATACTCCTTTTTTGTGACTTAAAAGTGAAGTAAAATGACCAGCAACTTGGCCTTTTGAAGGCCCTATCTTGTCCACCTCCTTAGCTGTATTTTGGACCATAAAATTGGTCAAATTGGTCCAAGTTGGTGATGCACCTACTTAGGCGTCCAAGCTGCTGAAACTTCAAAGTAGGTGATGCACCCACTTGCTTTATTTCTTGTTGGGCTCAATTATATTTGGGCCTTGGCAGATTGGTGTGTTGGGCTACTTATCTATTTTCTTTCTCTTTTGTTCAATTTGGCCCAAATGAGTATATTAGCAAAGACCAAAATCTGATCCATAGCCATGGGTCCATTAATTTGCTCCAAACAACTTAAGTAGGTGACTCACCTACTAGCTTAAATAAGTCAAGCAAGCACCTCAATATTTTGTTCCATTTTCAGCTCCTAATCCATTTAATCTAACCTTCAACTTATACACAACTGGTCACTTTAAACTTTAGATTCAAATACTAGCTTACGATTCCAAGTTTAAATAGTTTTCTTAACGTTAACTTAGTCGCATCACATTAAACTGTATGGGAAGCATCTATAATTCCATCTATACCATTAATACTTGTATAATAATTCTCATACGTTATATATATCAAAAGGCTATACCAAATTCCATATAATTAGAACAAGTACAAGCAAAATACGGGATGTTATATTAATTCAGTACCATAAATTTGCAGGTATACACCCATGGGAATAACTTTGAAAAAAACACAGATAAAATATGCACAAGATTGAAAATTCCTTCAAAGAAATAAAGGGACCTGGTCCCATCTCTTAGGTTAGTATCATGAATATTCATGTTTTTCCCTTTTGTTCTGTTAGAAAAGGCCACATCTTTTCTCTCTTTATCAAAAAATTTATCTTATCCAAAATTAAAATCAATATCATCTTTGCATTAATCCATGGACCCTGCCCAATTCAGCTATCCTAACCATTCAAATCCAAACTCTTACTTCATTTACCTTCTTGATGAAAATTTATCCTTGAAAACACATAAAACCTCTAACAGTATGATGTCTGGTGATGCTTGGGTTGATAAAAATCTTATTCTACTATTACATAACCAAAATAAAGTTTGGATGGTCCTAAAACAAAATAACAACCTGAAAACAAAAGTTTTCAGAGTAAAATCTAGAAATCCTACAGAAAAGCACTAGACTTCGGAGGGACCTGGTCCCAAGAAGAAGAGAATGACTAATGATGAACCTAGTAGGGCTTCCAAAGGGGGAAAGGCAAGAGACAGTTGCTAAATATGCAGCAAGTGAGATATTACAAGTATAGAAAAAGGGATCTAAGGGTCTTTGTAGAACATAGAAGTGAGAATGATAAACTTAAGAAGAAGATTACAATTCTAACCAATGAGGTTATAAACTTGAATACAGATATCAGAATGCTAACCAAAGAGTTGTTACACTGTCTTAAGATGGCCTTCCTTCACCAAACCTTCTCCCCAAATCCTTTACCCTTTTATTTTCCTTCAACTTCTGTGGCTTTTTCTATGGAACAAGAATTGTAAATCTTATACTGTAATGATACCTAAATTGTTAAATATGAATGAGTTCATGATTTTGTGCTCTTTATCTATTTCTACTTTATTTGAAAGTTATTCTTCATGATAGTATTTCCCAGTGGCGATGAGTTAACTAATCTGTGCATACTATTACTCCTGGTTTACTATTTTTATTTTTCAATGATGCCAAAAGGGAGAATACACACTTATGTGGAAAGGACCAGGTCTAGTGCAGGCATACTAATAGGGTAAAGTATGTGATATTCTAAATAGATGGTATGAAAGCATAGTGATAGGGGGAGTATAAGGGAAGTATGTGAATGCACTAAATTAATAATGGTGCATGATGACAGGGGGAAAGTATGTGAATACACTAAATGAATATTGGTGCATGATGATAGGGGAAAGTAATTGAAGCTTAATATAAATGAAAAAAAGGGACCAGGTCCCTAAGTTGTATGATGATAAAATCACGATGATTGAATGATGGGGGAACATTCATCTTCAGAAGTGGTAATCACTCAAACTCAATGTGATGAATGAATATTTATACTCAAAACTCTGTGGTTAGTTTGTCATCATAAAAAAGGGGGAATTGCTATATCTTATTTTAATGATGAGCAGCTGATAGTAAGGGACCAAGTTCATGGATCTTCTAGGCTGTAGTACAGTAGGCATGCATCTGCACAGTTTTGTCCTCTTGTGTAACAAGCTGCGCAGATACTATATGTACTATTTTGGACACCTGGTCCAATTGAATTTTAAAACTATTCATCACTCTACAATTGACAGGACTCGACCCTGGGCCTTATCATAATGGGCATCCTAAGTTAAACCAATATCGGGGATCACCCCATGTTACCTAACCCAGCCACCTATATCCAACCTTAGATGGGCTGAATTTTGAACATATAATAAGATAGCATAAATGTTCTTATTAAAACTCTGGGATAAGTTCACAACCATGACCGACCCAATCGAGTCCAACCATACCACACCAACCGCTCAACTATACCAAACCAAACCATAGGCCATAAACCAGGCCATAACCAAAGAGAATGCCAAAACATAATTTAATTAATCCCAGAATGTAATAGGATGGAATAACTAACAATATCGTCCAAGGCTGTAAGCCCCAAACCAAAACCAATGACAAGGCAAATACCAATACCGATCCCACCCATTTCAAACCCCATAAGTACCACAAAGCCTCTATCCAAAAAAAGTAAACAAATCTAGTTGGGACTTTCCCCTAACCATGGCTAAAACCAATATCCAAAGTAAAAGAAAAATGTCTAAAGAAATCAATAACATGAAATAATGCCTTTCGAAAGGTTGAAAGTTCACCACTTCAATCCAAATGATGATGATGCATTCGCATGCCAAACAAAAGGAGTAGAATCGCTGGTTCCTGCATAGACTGGGTATGCAACTGCCAGTAGGCAGGGTTAGCAAGTGACCGCTAGCATGAATTTTAGGATAAGGATAAAATAATTCCAGTTATAAAATCAAGTAAAACCATTCATAATGCATACAACCATACATATATATAAGTGTCGAGAAAGGGAATCATGTTTAGCATATATTGAAAAACCTTACTTGGGCTATGTATCTTGGCCATCCTAAACCACCCACGGGCTATATGGGCTCAACTCCCCCTGATGAAAGGGCCCTAGTATGTGTAGCCTCATAACCAGGGAATTATCCCATGGGATGACTAGCACATCCCCTAATAGTGTGACATCATGCACACAGTCCACTAAGACCAATCCTCGTATCGGCAAATATGAGTTCTAATTTTGGTCCCCCCAAGCCCACCACCTTCCATGTCTTTGCTACACACCCCGCCATTAATTCCCAATTAAAACCATTTCAAAATAACCAACCAATATATTTACCATTTATTAACCAAGACCAATATTAGTGGAATCTCCATACCATCCCATTACTTGCAAGTAATATTCATAGCCAAACCATTTAGGTTAAGAGGAATTTCAAGTGCCTTTTCTATATACCATATTAAATCACTTAGGAGACTTCCATATTCTCTACAAACATAACCATTTAGCCTTTAGCCTTTTCAAAAAATTTAAGATATGTATAGTTCCTTTACCAAGTTTAAATATGTAAGACTTTCATTAAAAGAAGTCAATGTAATGAACATATCTTTATAAGCATTTTATCAAACACCTTGGTGGCATAATATAACCAAAATCCAATCCAAAAACCATTAAACCATTACCATAAAATCTAATTATTCAAAACCACCATTAATGCATAAGTTCTAACAACTTGATCTTTGATTATGAATTTCCAGGTACAGGTCTAAAACTTAAGTAATCTAGCAAGGGAGAGGGATTTGGTTAACCCGTATCCTAAGATTGAATAAAGATTACATCAGTTGAGGAGAGAAATAATACTTCTCTATCATATACCTTAAATTCAATGAGGAAAAGCTATTCATGCACTGATGGTTGAAGATCTACTAGCCCCAAGATAGTACAAAAAGTGGCAATCCTACTCATAACCAATGTTACCTCCACCTTCTACAAACTAAAACCTGGAGGTATATTTGAGCTTAAACAAAACATGGTGCAACTATTGCATAGAAGTGGGCAGTTCACTTGCTTGTCATATGAGGATCCATAGGTCCATTTTGAGAATTTCTTAGAGATCACTAACACCTTAATTCTTAGTAGAGTGTCCACAACTATGTGAGACTCATGCTTTCCCCTTCTCACTCTTAGGGGGAGCGAAGAAATAATTGAAGACAGAATATTTAAACTCTATCACTATATGGAATGATTTGGCAAAGAAATTCTTTATCCAATTCTCCCCATCCATCAAGACTGCAAGGTTACATGGTGAAATTTTGAGCTTTAAGAAGAAGTCAAATGAGAACTTGTATCATGCTTGGGCGATATTCAAATCTGCTCTTAGGGATTGCCCACATTACCAATAGACCAACAAGGTATTGGCTCATAATTTTGTTAAAGCTCTTGACCATAACACTAAAATTTTTTTAGATTCAGTTGCAGGTGGCCAAGTGTTGGAGAAAAATTTTGATGAGCTGTATACTTTGTTGACCCAAATTGTGTAATGTAATTATAAAGACCCTCAATGTCATTTTACATATTTTCGCTTATTTTCATTGTTTAGAGCTTTTCTATAGCTGTCCTAAGTCTTTTATGACTTACTGGAACTGACAGTTTGGTTATCAGGTATTTTATTTGATTTTTGGAGCTAATTCCCTATTTTGAAGCCTTCGTTAGTTCAAATTGGCTATCGAGCAAGAGCTTTAGTTAAAGGACCTTGTATATCAATTATGATATTTCCAATAGCTCTAAAACATTGATTTTAGGTTAGGTGAACCCTTGGTTTGAGTACCGACGCTCCTAAACTCATTTTAGGCTATTGGCTGGAAGTTAAAAAATAGGGCAAGTGGGTCTAGGACCCACTTTTTATTGAAACAACCTCAGATGGACATTACAACTGTGCAATTAAGTTTGAAACATTACATTTGATAAGATATCATAGTTGGTTTGCATATACAAGATTCTAGATGAATATCAGGGGTTAGTAGAGACTCAAAATATTCCAAGTCTCCAGCTGATGCAAGAAAATTTGTTGTAACCACTAAAGCGACCTTTTAGGTGCTTTAGCGGCCCTAAACAACTTGGTAAGTGTCACTTTAGTGGCTAATTGGCTGCTAAAGTGATTCTTTAGCAGCCTGCTATGTCAGCGATAAACCACTTTAGCGTTCAGCTGGGCGCTGTAGCGCCAACCGCTAAAGAGGCTTAGTACCTACTTTAGCGGCATACACAAATCTAGAAAGGGTATAAATACCCCATTTAGCCTGATTTTCACCATTATTCTCTCATTCTTAGAATATTGAATCCAAAAATAGGGAACTCTTTGGAGAATCAATTGTGGGTGGTTTTAGAGCATGCTAAAGTTTATTTATATATTTTTTCTTTGAATTTACTGCAAGCTTCTATTCTGATGATTTAGTTCCTGATTCTTATCTAAAATCCCTTATAGCAACGTAGCTTAACTTTAGCACCATTATAGCTTAGAATTTACTTATTTTTAAGGTAAAGATTTCCTTGACCTTGGAGGGACATTGTGTTGGTTTTGAAAGTATGATTCTACAAGTTGACCGCACATGAAACTTTTTCATAATTTTGGACCCGTAGCATAATAGTGCAATATGGGTATCATTTTTCTTGTTTTGACTAGTAAATTGTTATTTTCATAGCATGACACCTTGTAGAAACTTCTCGGAAAGGAAAATTAGTGGTTTGGCGAATTTTTCATGCTTTTTCTTTGGTGTCCAAGTAGGCTAGGCTTACCTTCTTTATAAATTTAGTTCTCTCATAGTATGATTATGATATTATATTAAATATAGAGTGGGATTTAGCTGTTGGAATTATAAATGAGAATATTTGGATTTGTTGAACCATTTATGCTATCTTAAAACTGTAAATTAGGAGTAATTAGCTTAGTTACTCATGTCGTAGGTTAATTTGGCTTCGTCGCTCATGTTTAGAATGGAAATACCTTAGTTACTCAAGCTAGGTAAAATTGCCTTTGTCATTCATATTTAGGATGGAATTGGCCTTAGTTGCTTAAGTTAAGGAAATTGCCTTAGTTTCTATTGTTTTAGGTGGGATTGACTTAGTTGTCTAGTTTGGGAAGGATTACCATCTTAGGGATAATTATGGCTTATACAACACCTAGAAATAAACATAAATACCTTATCCTAGTCCGAGGTAGAAGTTACCTAAAATGAATTTTGAGGAATAGAAATAGGCCCCTCAAGCACACTTTAGGTCAAGACTTGTGTTAACTTTGTAGACTTATTTACACATGATATACCCTTATTAATATTTGGATTGGGACTTGAGGAGATAGATTATATTTAATGAGTATGTTAGTTGGATATTAAACGATTGATGCTAATTTTGAATATTACTAATGATATGGCTTATATACATATGTGACACATATATATGTACATGTACATATGTACGTATATATATACATATGTACATGTACATATATGTGTGTGTGTTTACATATATGTATACATATGGACATATATTTACATATGTGTGTATATCTACATAAATATATATATATATATATATATATTATATATATATATACGTCTATATTTATGTACATATATATATGTATAGATATATATGTATATATATATATATATATACATACACATATATACATATGTATATATATATACATACACATAAATATACATATATATATACACATAGATATATATATATATGCATATGGACATATATATACATACGTATATATATGTGTGTGTGCGTGTGTGTATAGACATATATAGACATATATATATATATGTATATATACGTATATATATGTACATATATGTGTTTATGTACATATATAAATATGTATATATATATACATACATATATACATATGTAGATATGTATATATACATACACACACATATATATACATATGTATATATATATTTCTATATATATATGTGTGTACATATATACATATATACACACACATATATATATGTATGTATATATATGTATGTATGTGTAAATATGTATATGATTATTGATATGACTTTTAGATATGATTAATGATATAGCCTATCAACATAGTTAATGGATTAATGTCTTGTAAATATGATTAATGGCTTATAAGTATGATTAATGTATTATATATATGATTATTGAAATAACTTATGGATATAATAATTGATATGATCTATGGGCATAGTTATTGGCATAATTTAATAGATACAATATTGGAATGGTTTGTGGGTATTGGTGCTGATATGACTTATGGTGGTGATTCTTGGTCCAGTGTATAGTTATGAGCAAAAAGGAATTGTCTATATTTATAGTTCATTTGTTTAGTCTATTGAGTTAGTTCATCGATATGGCTTATTGATATAGCTGATAAATATATGTTTTGATTTGTGTTTAACAGTTGATGATGATCTTGATAATATGAGTTTCAGTTCAAGTCTGGCAAATGATGATAATGATAATGATACTATTGAGTTTTAATTCAAGTTTGTCATTAAGAATTATGTATGAGATGATACGATTTGGATGGATTCTCTGTTATGAGGTGATGCTTTGATAACTTATGGCTATTCGATTGCTTAGCTTTCTTGATTGTACCCTCCAGGCTTATGGGGATGTGTTGGGTTATTTACTTTTCTACTCTTATTGGCTTATAGGGGTCAATCTTGATCTTTATGTTACTATTTCGTATGCACTCATTTATTTATGTAAATTAATGTAGAAGCTTATTTTTAGGTTTGCCTTTTTTCCTTGACTTAGCTTATTATATCTGGCATCTTATCATATTTATATCATGAGTCGGCCGATGATGTCTATTGAGTACCCGTGGTTTTGGTACTCATACTACACTTTGTGCCTTTTTGGTGCAGATCTGAGTACTAGTTGCCACCGCTAATTTGATGCTCATGCAGGGTTGATTTTGGAGATTGAGTGAGCTCTTGGAGTTGAAATTATCCTTTCTCCTTCTATTAATTTATGTCTAGTCTTTCATCTTCGAGATAAATTATATGTAACTATTTAGTACTCATAGTTAATTTATGGTAGCTTTTGTGCCGACATTACTGAGTCTTGGGATGTTTGTTGATTCTCTACCGATATATTAGATTATTATGACTACATTATTATTATCTAAGTTTTAATGTTTAATTTTTGGTTTTTGGGCCACTCTCCACCAATATAGCCCATTATATCTGGCTCTAGGCTATGGTTCGATTTACCTACTAGTGGAATAATGTAGGTTCCATCATGACTCATAAACCGAGTCATGAAAAATTAGTATCAAAGTGTAGGTTTCACTGGTATTATTGATACAAAAGCAAGTGTCTAGTAGAGTCCCGCGGATCAGAATAATGACATCTATTTCTTATCTTTGAGAGGCTATAGGAAATTCTTAGGAGTTCTTCACTTCTTTACTCATTTTATGCTACGAGTCTGGGTTGGTTTCTAAAGCATTCCCTTGGTTTCACTTTTTTGTAGATAGCTTGAACACGTGCTATCATTATACAAGATGAGGGTCCCGGGATCAAGCCTATGGATCTTTTTACTATTCATGGATGACCTAGGGATCATGGACAGTCTAGAGATGTGTCCCTATCTAGGGGCCACGATCCCTAGCTAGGGGCCACGATAAAGGGTCTTCACCAAACCCTATTTTTGCTCTCGAGCTAGTGGTGGGCTAGGAACCTACCCAAGATCTATTGAGATTTATTTCTTCTTTAGTGCTTAAAAGTTTTTGGTTTAGCTTTTAGGATTGATTGGTAGTGCAATATCTGATAGTGCATAGTCTACAGATTTGAGTAGACCTAAAGGAAGGAAGAGGGCTCAGCCTGTAGCTATGGCTCCCAGAGTTAAGGTCCCTTCTACGTCGGTAGTTTCCCAACCTGCTATGTCTATCTAGGAGAAGAAGATGTTGGGTAGATTCTTTAGATTGGCTCCAACTAAGTTTTCTATTGTATAGGGAAAGAATGCATATGAGTTCTTAATTACTTGGGAGGATAGGCTCTACAATTTAGGTCTAGTTGAAACTTGTGGTGTAGATTACACTTCATTTCAGTTGGAATTGGTAGATTGACATTAGTGGACAAGTCATCTTAATTCCAGGCAAGCTAGATCTCCCCCTTTGACATGGACCTAGTTCTCTAAGATCTTCTTAGATAAGTATATTCCCTGCAATCTCAAAGATTATTTGAGGGATCAATTCTTGAGGTTGGAGCAGTGCTCCATGACTTTTGTGTAGTATCAGAATCGATTTCATGATTTGGCTAGTTATTCTACTTCTATTCTAACTGTTGAGTATGACAGGGTACGTTGCTTTATTTGAAGATTAAGACTTTCTCTTTGTATGTCTACACAAATTTTGGTTGTTACAGGAAGTTCTTTTGCTGAGGTTTTTGATAATACTCAGCTTATGAAGGAGATGCATTATGAGGCCTAAGGGTGCAGCCATAAGAGGTCGCGATACCAGAGTAGGTTCAGAGAGAAGCGTAGTAGCTCCCGGTTCAGAGGTAGTGGTTCTTAGGGTAGGTACCCTCCATTTTAGCAGTATCAACATCATGCTGATATTCAGTGATCGTCCTATACAGGATCGTGGTTAGTCTTTGAGGGATTTGTCTTCTGGCTATTTGTAATACCCCAAACTTTCTTCAAGTCGAGTTTCATCCTTAAGAAGAGTAAGGGCTGACTTCCTAAGTGAGAAATATTTTAAACTGTGTAGAATTTCCCTAATATTGATTTTTTGTCATGTGGAGAATTGAATAAGATTTCCATTGATACTAAATTTACCCAAATCCGACAATCGGGCGAAGAGTTAGAGCTAATTTAGTGAGACAATGTACCACCTGGTACTTTAGCTCGTCGTGGAGCTAGCCAAAATGGCAATCCTCAAAATCTAGTGAGCCTCAGCAATTCCACCGCATTGCGGTGTATTCCAGTTTGCAACCAAGGTGGCAACGCAATTTCCACCGTGTCGCGCCGTTAAGCAGTTTCCCAATTGTCCAATTTCCGGTAAGCTAGCGTGATTATGGCGCGGCGCACCAGCATGAAAAATCAGGATTTTCAAATTTCTTTAGTTAATTCCAAGGGCATCTTAGACTTTTTCCATGACCCCTATCATCCCTTAACACGAAATAAAATGCCTAATAAGCCCTTATTCCATTATCTTCTTCACTTTTCTCTCACAAACATTATATTTTCTCTAAAACAGGCAAGAACCCTAGCCAAGAAATCAAGAGTAAGACTAAGGATTTTCTTTAAGAACCTTGAAGGAAGAGTCTTCTAAGGTATGTTAGATATTGATTCTTAGGTTTCTTCCACCCAAGAAGCTCAAGAATCCTTTTCAAAGTTTTGAGGTTTATGTATTTATGAGATTTCATTATTTATGTGTATTAGAGTTCATGATTTTGTATTGTTGGGTTTTAATTCACGATTTAGACTACCAATTTCAAGAGTTGATTGTAGTATGTGATGAATTGTATGATGCTCATGATAAACCATCTTCAAGTTGCATGATATTGATGTATTCATGATGATAAATTATAAAATCTGTGGTATAACCAAAGCATGCTCCCCATATGTTTGATAGAATGCTTAAGTAAAGATAATAGTGCCT
This sequence comes from Capsicum annuum, assembly GCF_002878395.1. Classification (NCBI taxonomy): domain Eukaryota; kingdom Viridiplantae; phylum Streptophyta; class Magnoliopsida; order Solanales; family Solanaceae; genus Capsicum; species Capsicum annuum. Next base: position 102,927,329 of record NC_061115.1, on the reverse strand, counting down.
ATTTAGTATGTTAAGCATGAAATCCCCAATTTTGTTATAACTAGTGCATGCAAAGCATTTGTTGAAATACCTTAGTGAATGTATTATGATAAGTTGTATGCATTCTTATCCATGTGTATTCCTTATTGAACAGCTATGAGATATTGTATGAATTCCCTATACATTTACATGTGTATGACATTCAAATGATTGATGAGATATCATATTGATTGTGTTGTGAATGAAAGTTCATAGTCATGATTATTCAAGAATGGTTATATTTTACTTTTATGTTATAATGTCCTAGGGGTATTTATACCTGACAAATTAGCTGTTGTCTAGAGCCAATGTTAGTTTTCACAATAATCTTAGTCAAGCCATGGTCCTTAGAACTCATTCAATTACAGAATTCAATACTCTCAGACAGTTATAGAACTTAAGAAATCTCAGTAATCTAAGTATCATTAGCATTCCAACTTCAGTTTAATACTCAACTCAGATTTTAGTAGTATTCAAGAATTTAGTTTCAGACCTCAGTAGAATTCAAGTAATCAATTCAAAACTTAGTATTAGCCAGTTAGATAATGAGATTCAAAAGTATTCCATTAGAAAATGAAATCAAGTAAACTCAGTCAGATCAGTCAAGTAAGATAACCAGTAATAGATTCAGATCAGTCTAGTATAGTCCAAGAATCTGTTTAGTGTCTTTCAGTTGGGAGTAGAAATTAGCACCGAGCAAGTGCAGGGATAACGGCTCCCCCATTAGAGAGGCAGAGTTGTTAGTAATAGTTCTTGAACTCCAGAACTGCATAGCCAATGCAGGACCAAGAGTCACCCGTTAGATTAAGGCTTGACTATCATATTGCCTTAGGCTTGACTTCCTGTTCAGGGTTACCCATTAGAGAGGCTTGACAATAGAAGAGGTCTTTACCCGTGGCACGGTATTGATACCTTTCCAGCTGGGGTTACAGGTTGGACCCCACTAGATCAGATTCGGGGCATGTTGGTTCAGTGAGAACTCCCACAGTTGCAGTTCAGTATCAGTCTTGAGAGTAGAACTCAAAAATCAGGACTGCCAGATACAGTCACCCATCTCAATAAAGAACTTTAATAGTTCTAGAGATTCATGGACCACCCACTATATAGGCCTGGTCTCATATAAATTTAATCAGTATCAGTACTAATAGGCCAGAGATCACTCGTTAGATTGGCCTTATCTCAAACTCAGTTCGTCATTTCTATTATTACAAGATTTAGAGATCTTTCGCTAGAGAAGACTGATCTCAACTTCAGTACTCAGTTATTAAAATTAAAATATTCAGTTATTCAGTATCTCAGTATTAGTAGTGAGTTCAGATATCAGTAAAGCAGTATTCGACTATTAGTATTAAAAGTGGCAATGATTTTAGTTATGGTTTGTGCATTCATGCATATGTCCTCATTCAGTACTCTCATGTTATTCAGTAAAGCTATGTTCATACATAAGCCCTTGTATTTAACCTTGCCTCATTTAGCATACCAGTACATTTAAAGTTATAATACATACTTTTCTCTTGCGCTATGGTGTCTTATACCATAGGTTCAGAAGCGCGAGATCCAGAGCACCCTTAGCAGTCCAGACTTAGTCAGTAGTAGTAGACGTAACAGTGAGTCCTCTTCATTCAAGGATGATCCTTATTTTATTATGACATTAGACTCGGTTTATTTTTAGTAGACAGAGTTAGTTAGGGACATGTCCTATCAACGATAGTTCAGACAGTTAGAGGTTTTCAGATAGATGTATCATTATTCAGTGTTTAGTTTTAAGTATTTTAGATATTTTGAACCTTATGGCAAGTTTTATCCAGTTTTCTACATTTATTATATTATATTATGTAGTTCTCAGGTACAGATATCAGTAGAGGTTTAGCTTGTGGTCCTTCGGGATCATGAGCACCGTGTGATATTTCAATTCCAAAAAATTAGGGTGTTACACTATTTTAGTTGTGGTGGTTATTCTAGGTAAGTCGAATCTTATGGTTTCAGTCTAGCGCCTGGGGTATGTTATGGTTATAGAGCTTTTAGTCATTTCTTGAGAGAGTACCCCAGTTGTGGAGTGATGGTTTCTTTAGTTCGAAGTGTTCCACCGATTTAGGCAGTTCTGCCCCCAACTAGTGGGTAGTCCCTAGGGTGCTCGTGGAGGTTTTTAGTCAAGAAGGATAGGAGGTCAATCAGGGGACATCCAAGTGACGGGCATGGTTAGTTGTATGACGTACCAGCTAGACCCGAGGTTGAGTCTTTTGATATTTTTATCATAGGTATGATCTTGGTGTGCCGTCAGTTGACTTTTGCTTATTTAATCTGGGATCCACTTATTCTTATGTGTCTACACATTATGCCTGTGGTTAGACTTATCTTAGGTTTCATTATCCATGCTATTACCTGTATCTACTCTCCTGGGTGATTCTTTAGTAGTGGAACAAGTTTTCAGATAATGTATTGTAACTGTTGGAGAGTTTGATACTTAGGCTAATCTTATTGTGTTCGATATGTGGATATTGATATGATTCTAGGTATGTACTGATTATCCCACTATCATACGGTCCTAGATTAATTTTCCAAGATTATTACCTTTGACATGCATGACATACCCCCAATCATATGGTAGGGAGCGATTAGTCACGAGCCAATAGGGATTATGTTTTATATTCATGCTAGGAGGCTTATTTTGAGGGGTTGCAAGTCTTATCTCGATTATATTCGTGATGTTAGTGTGGAGAGTTCGCTGCTTGACTCTGTTATTATAGTTTATGAGTTTCTTGATGTTTTTTCTACCGATTTACCTGGTCTTCCACCTGAGTGTGGTATTGAGTTTCTTATTTATCTTGAGCTTAGCACCCAACCTTTTTTTATGGCACCTTACTGTATGGCTCATGCCGAACTTAAGGAGCTAAATTCTTAGCATCAGGATCTTCTTGGTTAAGGTTTCATTAAGCCAAGTGTGTCTCCTGTTGACACCTTATTTTCACCCAATATGCCTCCTGGGCTGCTATTTTAACAAATCTAATGTCAATATTTATTTTACGTATTATTTATATTTCAATTGAATATATGTATCGCATTCATGGTTTTGATGTATATAATTCATCTTATTGTTTTATTTTATATTTTTACTAATTTAAAAATTATATTTTTTACATAATTTTATTAATATTTACTAAATTATTTATGCAATTTTCATATTCCACAAACATTATATTATTATTATTATCTGTTATCCTTATTGTTATGATTATTATTATTATTATTATAATAATATAATTTTTACTATAAAATATAATCATTTATTTAATAATTTAGTATTATTTTTCTTCACTTAGTAATTTAGCAGTTACCTATTTTATATATTATTTTTCTTGAAAGAAATTTATTTAGTCCCAAACATGTTCAAAATTTAAATTTTATTCAAATCTTTCCATATCAATAAAATCCTCCTAAAATCTTTTCTTTAAATAGAAGAATATTACTATTCTCAAAAATCTTTTTAAATTTTTTTTTGAACTTTCTCATATTAATATCCCCTAAATCACTCTATGAGAAAATTCTCTTTTTCAAATTTTTTTACTCCTTCCTTCAAAGTGAATATCCTCATAATCAAAACAAAATTTATTTCCTTTGATAAGAAAATATTTTTCTTCCTCAAATCATTCTTTTCCATTTTTAACTCCTCTTCCCAACACCTTTTTTTTTCTTTATAAGAACCTAATCCTAGACTAAATGGAGAACACACAGGTCGGTCACACACAAAAAAACTCCCTCACGTGATTCTTTAAGAGGCAACAACACACATCATATCACTAATGGTGATATGTCTTCTGCAAATACACACTATGGGATTAGCTCTCTTATGGCAGGAGATTTCCCATAAAGAACTTGAAAAAATAAATACATACCAGCTGGTATCTTTTCCTATCTATTTTTCCAACCGCACGTTTAGTTTCCCTACACCCATCTTTGCGAAAGGGAAAACTCGTTGGGATATGATTTCATATCATTAGAAAGACTCAAATTCGTTTCTTGTTACAACAAACGATGATAGAAATAAGAAGGTTAATTTTTGTTTTACCTCTTTTTGCCCATATTATTTATCACATGATATTCTTTCAAAAATTAATTGGGTTAAACATATTTTTTTATTTTCTAGAATCTTATTTGAACGTGTTCATGTGTTCCATGCATTATAAAGAATTTAGTACCAAGTGTTTTAAAAAAATAAGAGTATAAATAAGTTGGCCTTATATATTTATTTTGTAAATGTTTTTATTAGTATTGTTAATTATATATCACTATCTTTTTAAAAGATCATTTTATTGCCTCTCCAATTTTGTTTTTACTTGAAATATGTTTCATCTTACCTTTGTAACATACTTTGAAAAAAAATTTCCTCTCTTCCTGTGTGGAAATGTTTAAAAAAATATGTTTAATTTGTAAAGCAAGTAAAACTTAGCAAAACAATCAATCCGGTAAAGTTTAAGATAGTACTTAAAGCTACCAACATGTACAAAGAAGTTAATATTTCTTGCAAATACTTCGTATGAATACATGCTTTTGGGTTTGGCCGACAATTTCGTCTGCCTCTCACAACAATGTCTAAACTTTATCACTTGACATCTATCTCACTAATTAAATCCTTTCAATTTCACTTAGCATGGTTCATTTTTTTATTTACTTTACTCCTAGCGATTTTGAGTATTATGTTATTCTGGCACTGAACAGTAAATTGAGAAACTCATTATAAATATTTTCAAGAGTGCATTCTGTTTGACTATATTAATTAAACTGAATAATTTTTTAACATGGCGACAAGTATGAACTTGTTTCTCCAATCTTTGTTACCTTATTATTTAAATTTTTATTTTGATTAATTAAACCTCGAGAATAGACATACTTTCTGTTCTTTGAATATTTATTTACATGTATGTTGCGATAGAGTGACATCGGTTGGAGTTCAACCCTAGTCGGTGGAGGAGTCAATGTGCGAAGCAGAGCCCAAATGGAGTCGTCACTCTATCGAGGGTCTGGTACGTTTGGGATATGATGACAAAGACAGGCTATAGCTGACATCTTGTATGAAGCATACACATAGCTTTATTAAAAATAAAGCAAACTCGTTACTCCCGTCTATTCTAATTTTGTGCATTACTCTTTCAAAAGACTCAAAGATTTAACAATCTTTATTACTATATTAAATTAGCAACATGTTTTGATACAATTTATATATTATACTTACATATTTTTTCTTTAATGATAAAATATTTTACTTAGTACTCTTAAATAAGTTTTTAAGAATATTTTTCATCTTGTCCTAAGGCATTTAAGAGAGTCGACATAGAAATTGACATAGAGGGAGTAACATCAGATTGGCTCTGTTTTATCCTTGTCATAGCTGATCCCACTCTCTCCCTCTCACAATTTTAACTTTATGTGTTGTCAATTTTTCATTTTTACATTAAATTTACCATCAAATTAAGGTGGCACATCTTACTAGCACGCCACTCATTATTGTAGTTTATTATTATTTCTATTTAAACTTGAATGTTTTATTTATTGGATATACTACATAGCAAAGGAGTTAACCAGGGTCTGTGATCCTAGGAAGATGAAGAATATACAAATTATGGTATTTTTCACTTATTATTTTCCTGTTGTAAAAGGTCAGATTCACATCTCTTGTATTTTTTATTCTTTGTATGATATGAACACTAATTGAAAGTGTTTTTTATTACATTACTTAGTTGATATTAGTTAATAAAAATGATCGACCTTTTGTTTATCATATAGAATCACCACATAATATATGAATTTGTCTTAAACCACATTTGTGTACCTCAAAAAGTGCCTAACACCTTCCTTTTAAGGCAATTTAAATCCTTACTCAATTTCTGATGGCGTACACTAATTAATTGATTCGTAATTAGCCTAGAATGACGCCCTTACACCCTTTAATTCATTAGGTGGTGACTCTTCACTTTAAACAAATCCTAAAAAAAGTTATCATGTTGAATTTTGCTTTTCGTGAGAAAAATAGGGCGTGACAGGATGACGATCCTACTGGGATACTTAGGTTTTAACCATTAAAAATTTGTATTTTATATGAAATTCTATTATCTTTTTGAATTTCATTTCTGATGTTTGTGTTTTTTCGTAATGTTATTTATTTTGACAATGATTTCTTTTTCTACATGTTACCTCTTTCCCCTTTCCCTTTATGTGTCTTATATCTCTCCCCATGTCTATCCCCTCACTTTTTTCCTATTGTTTGGCTATGTATTCTAATAATTATTTACTTTTTATACTGTTGAATAGGTTATTGTATTTCTTGCAATGTGATATGTGTTACTACTTTCAATAACTGTCATTTTGCTCATATTTTTACTTGGAACCTCTTTTATTTTATTTATGAACGGTTACATGGTTGCATGAACGTTCTTTTCCAAAAAACCTTTTGGGAAATGACTCGTGAATCGATCGATCAGTGGTGCATTGACAATCATGCGCCTTCCCACTCTCAAGTTGTCTGCTTGAGGGGACCGTGTATGCAACCACTTTTATTCCTAGAACCTAACTGTTTATTCTTTTACTAAGGAATAAGCATCTCACAAGCCTAGGATCTTTTGTTAGAAAGGCTTACCCTAAGTTCTATGGGATTTCATAATTTTGAAAAAGAACGCCTCATTCCTTATGCACATTTTGAGAGATAAATATGCCTAAATGTGTCATTTGCTCTTCGGAGTGGGTGTAGGCTAACACTTTGTTTTGCAGGTTCAATGGCACCCTCAACTCTATGAATTTGACAAACAAGGTAAAAAATATCTTGGTATGAGAAGTATAGAGGAACATTGGCATTATCCTATCTCCTGACCAGTCACCATCACTTTGACAAAGCTCTGGAGTCCTACAAGAAAGAGATCCAAGAAGAAGATGTTTTAGAATTAGTTTAGTTTTCCCTATAATTCCCCTGTATTTATTTCTTTCAAATTATGGGACAATTTAGTTCAATAAAGTTTTAGTTTTTGGTGTTATAATTTATGAGCAAAAGATATCATTTTATGGCATATTTGTCTCTCAAATAATGCTAGGCCAACCTCTGGATCAAAAAAGGCTCCTAAAATAGGAAACGTCAAACAATGTGCTTATTATGTACTGATCTATTTATTCTTTATTCCACTAACGTACTAATATTTAATCTTTGTTATTTTTGTTTTTTGTTTTCCCCTATCCCAAAAGGTTGATTTATTAAGTGTATACGCACTTTGTATGTGAAAGAAGGTATATAAACATAATGTTTGTCTAACGAGATACTATGCAGAATAAGGTTGTCAGGTGGGTCACATATTGCTTGTGCACTATGGCTTACCACACTCGATCAAAAGGGGCTCCTCCTTCTCTTCCTCCTCTACTTGCAAGTCATAAGGGTAAAAAAGTAATGTAAGATTGTCATAATGTTATGGACAAAGACGGAACTAGCTCGAGAGAGAGAGTATTGCTGGGTAGAATAATAAAATTTTGAAAATGGAGAAAAAAATTTTGGAGTTACAAGGAGAGTTGGCACAGGTGAAAAACTTAGCCAAACTTTCCCTTAATCTGAATACTCCCGAAGTTGACAGTTATGCCATCCCAAAATCCTAAACTCCTCTTAATCATCCAATGCCTCCCTCTAAACCTCAAATTCCTTAAAATATCCAAAATCTACAAAACCCCATCCAAAACAGCCAAAACATCCCAAATCCTATATATGTGGCTACCGAACATACCCAAGATCCCAAAAATTCCACTTATCTATCTCCATAAAAGTCTCCAAACCCAAACGTGTACCAACATCATGCATCTGGTAACCATAATTTGAACCCCATATATATTGAAACCCTCCCACCTACCTACCCTCATCATACATTCAATCCTCCAGAAAGTAATTATACAATGCAATCTGTGGTCAAAAGTCTAAGGCATCTAAAAGAAAGAAAGGGATTAAGAGGGATTAGTTATGAAGACTTATGTGTTTCCCCAGATGTGGAATTATTGGAGGGGTACTAACCTCCTAACTTTGAGTTGTATAATGGGACTGGAGATCCCAACGCATACTTGTGCATGTATTGTGACAAATTGGCAGGAGTTGGGAAAGAAAAAAAATAATAATGAAGATGTTCATGAGAAGTCTCACTGGGGAGGCTTTAACATGGTACATGGAAAAAGATATAAAGAAATGGGTTGGATAGATATATATGGCGTCTGACTTCATGGAGCAGTTTAGATTTAATATTGACAATGCTCCTAACTGATTCTACATGCAGACATTGAGGAAGAAACCAAATGAGTCATTTTGGGATTAAGCTATGAGGTGGAGGTTCGATGTTGCACGAGCTCGACCCCCAATAAAATAATCCCAAATGAAAGAATATTTTATTCGCGCTAAAGAGCCGCAATACCTTAAGAAAATGATCACTAGTGTTGATAAAAGTTTTGTTGAGATCATCAAGGTAGGGGAAACATTGGAAGAATGTCTTAAGAATGGAAGTATCATCGGTTTGGAATCTTTACAACTTTCAAACTGGATGGACCTTAGAGAACAAGAAAAAGAAAGAGACAGGTGCGATGATAGCAACCCAGCCTTCAGAGAGTGTTCTAAGTTACCAAACTCCTACTCTATCTTACTCACCCTACCTACAAACTCAAATGCCATATTCTATCTCTTTAACTAGTACAAACTCCAATGTGATATCAACCACCACTATACCAAATGCCTACCACATATAAAACACATCCACAAAGCCCAACCCACTCAAGTCCAAGCATCGTAATCTTCTCCTTAACCAAATCACAAACCCAATCCAACTTTAAAAAGATACCTTATACCCCTTTAGCTGAACCCATAGACCAACTATAAGAATGAGAGATAGAGAATAAGCTTTTATTAATGGTGCTAAAATCTCTACATTGTAATTAGAACTATGTTTGACCTGATTCCTATTTAAGATGGATACATAGTAATAACGCTCAACTTACACTTTAAATTTGGTGCAAGGCGGATATTGTCAATATAATACCCAACTATGAGTCGGGGTCGAATCCACGAGGAGTGAAAACGTAAGATTCACAACTTCTAAGTATTGAGAGTTAACTATGTGTTAACCCTAATGCCAAATTCATCAACAATTAAAAATAAATTGGAGGGATTTGAATTTAACAATGTTAAACAAAATAATAATTGACAATATTGTGAGACTGAAAAGTTGAATATCACCAAATTGAGAGCAACCTCGGGGTTATGTTGTCTTAGGTGAGAGTCATATATAGGTTATCAACGATAATTCCAAGTTTAGTTAAGGATTTTTGATAGGCTAGATTTGAGGTCTTGGCATTAATCTTTCAATAAAACAACAAAACTCACTCATGGATTGTTTTGAACACCTCATAAGCATATCCAATCTATTACCTCAATTAGCACCCTTATTTCTAAGATGATGCCATTGAATGAGCTATCTCAAATAACATTCTTATTTCTAAGATGATGCTACTCATTAAGATCATTCAAGTTATTGTTTGAAATTACCTTCATCTACATCCTTCTTTTAAGGATGATTTGGGATCCAAGACAATAGGGGTTTTAACCCATAATTCTCAATTCAAACATAGCATAAAAGCAAACACATCACAATTAACTAATTAATTAGACTACTAATCAACACCCACACATTATTCACCACCTAATGAAACATAACCCCCAAGAGATAAATTTAGGTACTCATGAAATTAGAGGAAAGAAATATACCCAAATTTACATTCAATTCATCCATCATAAGCAAAATAAGTATAATCCCAACTTCAAGTTTAATTCAAAGCCAAAATCTCTCTAGGAAACCCTTACAAATTGTGTTTTACTCAACAATATTGTTCTTACCTCTCAAAATTCAGAAATTGCATAAAATTCAATGCTGAAAATGTGAAGGGTTTAGCCCTTTTATATCATGGTATTGAGCATTTGAACTTACGAATCTACCCTTGGATTTTTTTCCCGTTGTCTGCGATTGCACCTTGTTATCACAATTACGACTCTCGCCAAGACAATAGGGGTTATAACCCATAATTCTCAATTCAAACATAGCAAAAAAGCAAGCGCATCATAATTAACTAATTAATTGGACTAAAAATCAACAACCATACATTATTCACCACCTAATGTAACATAACCCCAAGAGATAAGTTTAGCTACTAATAAAATTAGAGGAAAGAAATATACCCAAACTTACATTCAATTCATCCATCATAAGTAAAATAAGTATAATCCCAACTTCAAGTTTGATCCAAAGCCAAAATCTCTCTTGGAAACCCTTACAAATTATTTTTACTCAACAATATTGGTCTTACCTCTCAAAATTCAGAAATGACATAAAATTCAATGGTGAAAATGTGAAGGGTTTAGCCCTTTTATATCATGGGATTGAGCATGTAAAATTGTGAATCTACCCTTGGAATTTTTTCCTGATGTCTGCGATCGTACCTTGTTGTCACAATTACGACTCTCACATCGGAGTGCACTAGATCACGATCGTATCTGCTAACTATGTTGACTAGTCGTGATCGCAACCTGTGAAGTCGGGATCACGACATCTGAGGTTGATCCCAAGCTACAACTTTCACCTTTTTTTGCCCACAGGTTTGCTTTTCCTTTTTTCCAGCTTCGACTATATCTCTTTTTCATTAGATTTCCATGTAAGATCATGAATACTATAAATTAGTGCATTTCAAACAGTAATTAGTCTTATATATGCATTCAAATTATTGTAATATGTACGAAATGAGATGCAAATAAGTGGATAATTCTCTACTCATCAAGAAACACTACTTACACTCAATGAGAGTACTCAACTTTGAAGCCCACACTCTTAACCAAATGATCACCATGATTTTGAACTTGATTAGCACTAACAATTAGTCAACAAGCATGTGAAACAATAACTATATAACTTCCCTCAAAATCAATCACATTTTGTAGGATGCAAAGGATGTTTAAGTATAATCAAGTAACAATACCTAGCTCTTAAGATGTGACTCTCTTTCAATAATGACTCAACTACACTCCTTCAGCTTATTTTCAAAACATGACAATCTTACCATTCTATCTTAGTTTTCATGGATCCTCATGAAAGAAAGTCCCAACACATTATAATTTTAATCAAGCAATAAAGGAATAATGTGCACCACTCACACTCACAAAGAAAGCAAACAAGTACTATGCCATAATCTTGCCCTTATTTTTTAGTCGCTATTAACTCAAAGACACTTGGGTCGAGATCTTAAAGGACTTTTTCAAGCTTGTAATATAGGTTTTGGGAAGGATAGGATAAACATTTAGGATAAAGGTGACTACACCCTCTTTGAACTCTACATAACACGCTAATTAGATCGAACTTGGATCATTGGATACTCCATTCATTTATAAATCACACATATGCCGACTTTTTTACTTTGGTTCACCCATCTCGTAACATTCTTTTCTTTTTTACAATTTCATGATCTTTTTTCTTTCATTGCCTCCTTTCTTTTTCTCTTTTATTTTCCATCATGGATTTTGTTTAGGATCTCATTTACAAGACCATGTCTATGATCACCTCTTCCATGTTCCATTGTACCCCCCAACTTAGGCTTTTAGCCTCAAGTTAGAAATTTCAAATTCAAGGAGGGTAGGGCTCAAAAGAAGGATAACTTTCAAATGGTTAGAGACATAATGCGTTCCAAAGAAAGTTCAGTAGGTTTACAAGGGGTGACTAGGGATACATTCATGCATAGGTAGACTTTTTGGCTAAAGTGGTTTCCAATAATCACAAAGAAGGCCTAAGATTATTTCGCCAATCATGTGTATTCAAGATTATCTTTGAAAGACCAGTGGAGAAACTTCTAGATGACACAAGTAAGCATGAGAATCAATAGACTAATGCTCACCTCTCATGGCATGCAAACTATTTTAGAACGATAGATCATATTTCCTTCTTAAGAACAAAAGGAGTCATTTATCACACTACTACCAAGTAAAGAATTTAAAGTCACAAAAAGAGGTAAAACATTATTACAGATCATTCAATTCCATGCCCTTGATTTTCATAAAAAAATTTGGATGGACGGGGATGCTCATTTTGTACTTCACCGTAGAAGATTAACTATCGCTAGCAACAAACAAGACACCATCTTATGTAAAGTATTACCAAATTAAGAGAAACCTTAGGGTTATCCTATCTTAGGTGGGAGTCTTCCATGGGTTATCTAACCCCTGACTGATCGCGATCTCCAGGGCTTATCGCGATCACGAACCTAGCAGTTATAAAAAGAAAACCATCTCTAAAATGGTACCCCCTGCATAATCTTTCTTTAAAACACAAAATCCATCAAAGTTTATTATTTTAAAAAGGTTGTGAAAGTTCTAGGCATCCACATTTGCATCAACACATCCGGTATGCCCTTCAGTCTTCCTTATTAATACTTGAATTTGAGCCTTACAAGCATGTTTTGGGCCATGGCTCAAATTTGTGATCTCTGTGCTTTATTAGTGTTTAAACTGATATTTCTTGTGTGGATGATATTCTTGATTGGTGTGCATC